>NC_034600.1:64135808-64141216 GCF_900095145.1 Mus pahari
AGAGAGAGAGAGAGAGAGAGAGAGAGAGAGAGAGAGAGAGAGAGAGAGAAAGAGAAAGAGAAATCGGGGTTGTAATGATGCCAAGATTATGACATTTCATTCCTAGTGCCTATCATTATACATAGAATTTTTCTTTCCTTCTTCTATTTTATTTGTCTTAAATTAGAGGTAAATATAGGCAGCAACACATATTTGTAGTTATTATAATTAGTTCTCATATAATTTAAAAGCAAGGCACACATACCTATAATTTTTATTCATATCTTTCAGTATTAATATATACACACACATATATATACATTCATATACATAAATATTACATACATATATGAAAAATTCAAACTCATGTACAAAATCAGTTTTAAGAAACAGCAATATACAAATGTATGTTGTGACATACCCAAGGGATTGACACCTGGAAGCATTCCAAATTTATTTGGTAATTATTTTCAGAACATAATCTCACAATCAAAATAAATTTAATTATGCCATATATCTCTTGAAATTTGAATAATAACATTAAACTATGCAACAAACTGGACATGTTTCAGAGAATAAAAATAAAATCAATATGTGTCTCATTCAAAACAGCATGCACAGCATTTGACACATATCTGAATATCAAAGTATGTAAAACACTCAATATTTGTGAAGAGAAACCTGTGGTACACAAGACATTATTACGATAATAATGATAAAATCTTTTCCCCCTAAGGATTAAATTGGACAAAGGTTTGTCAAATCTATGATTATATATGAATTCCAGGCAATAAGAAATGTTGGAATTATGAGCAATATAATTGGGTAGGAAATGATTGATGGACTGAGGAAAGTTCCTTATTAAATAGGATCAGGTAAAAAAAAAAACTATGATTTTCACCAAAGTTTTGTATTTAATGAGTAGGAAGTGTATATCATTAAAATGATGGCTCCACTAGTTTATAAGAAATTTCAAATCATGTCCATCAAAGACAGGAAGAGCCCGGAGGACTCAGCTATGATCCGTGCTAGAAATATTTCAATATTGGCATGGTAAAAGGCAACCAGATTGAGATATATTACAAATTTAAGCTTTGAAAAAATATGTTAAGTCACCAAAAGTAACTGTTATCCTAAAGACTCTAATATAGAAGGTTGAACTTAGACGAGTATCATAAAATGACCAAGTGCTCACCTGATCTTCAGCAAGCCCTGGATTTATCTCAATAACCACCAAAAGCAGAGAGAGAAAGAACAAAATATCCCTTGTATTAGTCTTACATGCAATATAATGCTGTTTATTTTCTGTGTCTATTACAAATATAAATAACTTTTCATCTCAACACTAATTCCTTCTACTGAGCAAAGGTATTTACAAAATATATGTAGTAAGACAAAAGTAGGCATAACAACAATTTTTTAATGCATGCTACTTTCCAAAATTATCCCTCTGTATTGTTTTATCTTAATTATTTTTGAGTTCTCTATCTCTTGTCTCCCGACTCATGTAATTACATGAGTTGTTGTAGCGTTTACAATTTAAAGAAGACAATGGTCAGAACCTGACCATTTAAAGAGCATAATTAGGGGAATGTGAAAGCAGGGAAGCTGGAGTGGGTGGGTGGGGATACACCGCCATAGAATCAGGAGGAGGGGGAATAGGATAGGGAGTTTTGGGGGAGGAAATCTGGAAAGGAGATAACACTTAAAATGTAAATAAATAAAACATCCAATAAAAAATAAAAGAACATAATTATCTTGATAGCAGGCTTACTAGGTCCGAACCAGATTTCCAAGTTCACTCATTTCTTGTGCTCTGGTGATTAATTGGAATTAGATATGTTTTCAAATAGATGGCTCAACTGTATCAGTATAGATTTATGTTATCAAAATTATTATATTAGTGACATCCATATATTTATTGACTCTCTGTCTAACTGGAAGTGGAGAAGGTTATGGCAGATATTAAAGAATAGTGGAAGAAACCATAGACCTTGACCATTCCCTTTTAAAACCACCATTTACCCCATCTCTTTACCATATGAGTTCAGTTCTCATAGACTGTATCTGGCTGCAAAATGTCAATTTAACCTTCAAGCTTCACAAATTTCATTCATATTAAACTGCCTCACATAAGGATGGAATGTCACTGAGTTTAAATGCATTCTCTTCATCTTTAGTTATAACCATCTTTAGGTCTGGAAAGATAATACCATAGTATTTATCCAGTGGACATACATGGCATAAATATCTTTGATTCCTTCAAAGAATCATTTAAAATTGGTATATATACTGTTTTGTTTTGTTTTTTAATCTGTAGAAAAGGAAAACAAGTGATTTGAATGGAATCGTGGAACAGAAAGATCAAGATCAGAGTTCACAGTAACTGACGCTTCTTCTCAGTTAGGTAAATGTCAGGCATCAGTTTCAGAACACTGTCTTGGAACTGAGGAGATGAGCCATGTATATATACTGGTCAATATGATGAATAGTAAGATCAAATTTCTTTGCAAATTAATAACAAATCCTGACTGCAGAAATGGACATTGTTGCATTTTGGACATGGAGCCTTGGAGTCATTTACACAGTCTGACTGTACATATAGCTCTTGAGGTGACGTTTGAACTATATACTTTATAGTTCAGTTAGTTTTATGGGTTTTTTTTTTTCTTTAGCTAAGTCAAGTTCTATCAAAAATAAGATGGGAAGGAAGTTTGCTTTTTACTTTTTTAAAAAAGCCACCCAAAGAGTTTTATTGATCTGAACCCAAAGCACAATTTGAATGTTCTTAATCAAGGAAGTACAACTGAAACAGTTGAACAATAAAGAAAAATTACCAAGCTACAGCTCATTGCCAGCTCTAAGCCTGGTTCCTGGAGGTGGTATGTAATACAAACTGTCAGGGTTAATAAACTGCATAGGCACCTATCTAGAGAGATACATGAATATGTCTGAATTTAATCATGATGCTTCCAGAAATATGTTGCATCACCTACAATTTCCAAGAATCACTAATATTTTAGATCGTTTTTAAACTAATATAAACTGAGATTTTATTGCCCTTTTTAATTAGTTGGGGTAATCAGTTTTCCCTTTTTAAGGCTGTAATCAAGTTACAGGAAAACAAGTAACCTTGAAGGCTAACATAAAGTTAATATCCAAACAATAGCCCAGCAAACAAAAACATTTATAAAGAAAAGAATTTCCCAAATAATGAATTTAAATAGAAGGAATTCTACACTTGAGGCAAACACAACTTAAAAAAAAAAACAAAAACAAAAAACAGTTTGACCAGGACTGTTTTCGTCTTCCTTTTAAGGTCAAATTAAAACTGATTTTAAATGATGGCTGTTAATTATAAAACACGGTTGGGAACAATTAAAAATAAACATATAAAACGTATATTACTTTCTGGAGATGCTGTGGACTAGGAGACCCACTGGTTTATCATTGCAAGTAAAAGAGTTGGGTCCTAAAATAGTCCTCACTGTACTTTGAAATCTGGAGGTACAGCTATTATTTTTAATGTTTTATTCAGAGGCACAAAATATAATGTAGTTCAGAGGGGATTTTCTTCCATATTTGTACTAAGCTCTGTCAGCAAGAGAAATATATGGACAAATGGGGCTTTGTGCAGAATACAGGAACAAGTGTTAACCAGGAAATCAAGCGAGGTTTTTGTACCAACAATGCTGAAAATGGCCAGCTTATTGGGAGAAATGCTGTGAATCAATAGACTGACTCTAGTTTTCCTACAAGCCCAAGGGAAGGAAAAGAGAGCATTATTCAAAACGAAGAGATTATATATACTTCCTTCCGAAGAGATGGCCCAGCATTGATTTTTGAAAGCTAGTTGGTCCCAGAAAGTAGGGCACGGTTTGAAGTTATTTTTAATAATATCCTGCCTGTCATGAATTTGAAATAAACAGTTCTAAAATACAGTTGAGGGATTTGAACGGTGCTGGCATGCCTCCTACTTATGACTTTAAATCATGACTATTATTTTTTTAACCTTTATATTTTAAGCCCTTCAGAGAAGCACTTGTATTTACGAAGCAAATTCCATTTAGGGAATGAGAAACAGTCCATAAATTGACATACTAACTATAGCCTGTGCTCTGTACCTGTTCATTTACCATTGTATTACTCTTTAGGGTTAGACAAAAAAAAAAGTAATTTTGTCATTACTGTCATAAAATTCACTGATATTTGATCACTATCTATCTGGAAACTACTTCATGGTGTAAAGTAACACTAACAGATTTTATTAAACTATTTTGACTGTGTAAATACATCAGAAGTTCCTACACCTAGAGAAAGGACCCAAGAAGTTGAAGGGATTTGCAGCCCCATAGGAGGAACAACAATATATAGTAACCAGTAGCCCCAGAGCTCCCAAGGACTAAATCACCAACCAAAGGGTACACATAGAGGAACCCATAGTTCCAGCTGCATATGTAGCAGAGGATGGCTTAGTCAGTCATCAGTGGGAGGAGAGGCCCTTGGTCCTGTGATGGTTCTATTCCCCAGTGTAGGGGAATGCCAGGGCCAGGAAGTGGTAGTGGGTAGGTTGAGGAGAACTGGAAGGGGGGAGGGATAGGGTGTTTTCATAGGGGAAACCAGGAAAGGGGATAAAATTTGAAATGCAAATATAGAAAGTATCTAATAAAAACAAAGTTTGTACACATGCCTACATGGGGAAAGAGAAAAAGAGACACAAGAGAAAAAGGAGGAAGATAATGAATTATTTTCTGTCTTAAATGTCAAAATGGAATAATAGTGACTCCTAAAAAATCATATTCAGTGAGGTTGACATAACTAATTTATTTTGTAAAATAATTAAGTAACAATTTCTGGTGTAATTATCTCATTGCAGAACTTCACATTACACATTTAAAAAGTGTCAAGGCAGAAATAGAAGAGTGTAGGTTGTGTTTGTTCTTAGAATGCTTAAATAAGTGGCAGGTTGTCACAGGTGCCATTTTATTACTTACAAAAGGGAAATACCAGAAAGGAATGGGTGCACAGATTTTGTGAGGACCTTCCTACATTTCGCTATTTCCTATCTCACCTCAGAACCTTGGAATGCATGTCAGGCAGCTAAGGAAGGCTTGGTGACCTTATATGCAAAAAGCTTCCCTTTCAAATCCTCATGACTTTCTGAGTTCTAGCTTCACCGAAGCAGCAATTTACAGTACTAGGATTATAAGGCTGTTGATGTGCGCTCTTGGGGCTTTCTGTTTGGCTGGTTGCCTTTACTTTGAGGCAATGATGCGGTGGAGTCCATTTTGGTCTCTTAACATTGAGTCGTCTGCTTGAGCCTTTCCAGGTTCTTCTCTGCACGTCTCTCCATTTCTGTTTCTCTGCGTCTCTTTCTTTCTCTTTCACACACACACACACACACACACACACACACACACACACACACA
>NC_034600.1:64141271-64172933 GCF_900095145.1 Mus pahari
ACACACACACACACACACACACACACACACACACACAATACAGGTATACCACTTGTATTTGTTTGCAGCTGCCACTCCCCTAATGTGCATAACCCTGTGTTTAGGGTTGCCAGGTGTTTGAAAGCTACAATTAAAGTCCTATAAGAATTTTGTTTGTTTAAACAGTTATATAATTTAATAAATGTATAGAATTCAAAATCTAAATCTGTTTATATAAAGATGCCAAACTACATTTTAATCACTGCATTATATAATATAGAGACACTTACTCATACAGCCATAGTTATATATGAATAGAATAGTATTCAGTGATGAAAATGTAAGATTATTTTGATTGTTGATGGTGTAGATTACAATGTAATCATTACTTTTATTTTTCTCTTATTCTCTGGTCTAGGTAGGCTATATAAATGAAATTGCAATATCAAATTATATTGCCCTAAAAGTAATAATATAGCTCTAATTTCTGAGTGATTTGTCTATTTAGTGTAAAATGTGAAATAATGCTTTCTCTACTCTCTAGGAATGTTTCAGAAGACAGATGAATGACTCTCATATGTATGTGTGTTTCTTATTTCAGCTTGAATTTACAATCATTTTATAATCATCATGTATGAATTGTAAGTACATCACACCATTAAATATAAGACAATGTCTGTATTACTCATGGAGATTTCATACAATATATACACCTATACTTGAATGTTGTCATTCTTTTAATTGTTTTCATCTGTAATGTTTCAGTTGATATTCATTAAACAAATAGGCCATAAGTACTTTGACTCATCAAATATGCTTTCCTATACACGATAATTATTTTTTTCTTTGTCTTTGAAATTTAAAAGGAGAATATTTAAAAATACCAGTTTACTATTTAATATTAAACTACCAAATACTACAATTAATTTAAAAACAATGTTTTCAAAGAATAAAAAATAATTTGAGTAATAAATTGCTTTTCATATATATATATATATATATATATATATATATATATATATATATGTGTGTGTGTATAGATATCAAGGATTTGTATCATAGGGCATTGCTTGATTCTATTTTTTTCTCCATTCAGTCTGTTTCATTCTTTTCATTCAGTTAAATAATTAAACTCAAGTTATTAATGATAAATTTAAAATAACTTTTAAAACAATTGTAAATAAACATTTTACTACCAACTTAGATAAAAGGAAAGAATGTAAATGAATTTTCTGCATTTTATATTGTAGAAAAATCTCTAGCATCTATAAATAGTTTTCATATACATGAGTAATCTCTAATTATTTTGAAAATTACTGCTTTATTAAATATACATTTCTTCTGAATGGTGCTATTTTGTTCTAAGACATTAAGCAATAAATAAAAATATGTACTTTTATTTATCAAGAATAAATATATTAATGAGAATTCATTAAATAAAAAGCTAACAGCTTATACTTTCCAAACTCTAACTTTTATTTAAAATAGCTATATTATAACTTACAAAAAGAGCTGTTAAGAAAGAAACATATCTACTTTCTTTTTTATCAGAATACCCGTTTTCAATTGTAAAAAATACTTGAGAATGTTAAACTGAATTTTTTAAATTTTTTAATTGGATATTTTATTTATTTACATTTCAAATATTATCCCATTTCCCTGTTTCCCGTATGCAAACCCCCTATCCCATCCCCCCTTACCCTGCTTCTATAGGGGTGCTCCCTTATAGACTGCCCCACCTGGGGATCCATCCCACATGCAGACACTAAACTGTATATTTTAACAGAATAAAAATAGTCCAAACTTCAAAATATACAAGAACCTGCATCCAAGAAATCTCAGTAAAATGGCTATCCAAATAGGCCTGCAGAAGATAGATTGGTAATGACTCCTATGAGAACAAAAAGCACTATTTTATCTGAACAAATCACTGTAAAGATTTTCAAACCCAAAGAGTCAGCTTTAAGCACAAGTACACATGGGCAACACCAAATGAATTTAACAGCATATAAATGTTTTTTTTATTAGATATTTTCTTCAATTACATTTCAATTATTATCCGCTTTCTTAGTTTCCTCGCTGAAAATCCCCTATACCCTCCCCCCTCCCCCTGCTCCCCAACCCACCCACTCATATCTGTATACAGAAAGCAGAGAGAGAGAAAGAGGACATGAATTTGGGATTTATGGGATGAGTTGTATGTGGAGATGAAAGAGTGTCTGTAAGTAATATACACATTTAGAAAATAATTTACAATCATAAGATGTTCTAAATATTGTAAAATTTAATCTGTTGGGACTCAGGAAAATTTTACTTCATGTTTTTTTTTTTGTTTGTTTGTTTTGTTTTCCTGAGGCACAAATGAAATCTGGCATATCAAAATAATTACATTTGTCAATAATGAAGTTTTAGATTTAATGGTAGGTATAATTAAAAGAAGCTACTAGGATTACATCAAGAACTCCGACAGTAAGTAGAATTAATTTGCAGAAATCCCTTATCTCTGTTTAACTCACTATGGATCTAGTACTTCAAAATATCATAGGAGACATAGAAATACACATAATTAGTCAGAATAAATCATACCACACAACTCTCTATGTCAACTAAGCAATTATACCATCATGTCAGGTTGCTTTTGAAAACCTTCACTCTGCAATTAAGAGAGAATAAGCCATTAGCTAGTGTTATTATAAAATACATTAGACATGGGCTTCTCTGAAAGAGTACTGCCCCAAACTTTTAGATTAATATTTTACAGAATAACTACCACTCTAATTTTGAAATTTATTTTATTTCTTAGAACCTTTTTCACTCTGTGGACTTGTTTTAATTTCCAATGAGATCCTCACTTGTGAACGAAAATTAATAAAGAAAAATAAGTCTAACACCGTTTAATTTAGTCAGTTTCAACATACACTTCTGATGCAAATGCCAAATTATTAGCTATTTTTTTCAATTATTTAATAATTATTAGATTATACATGGACAATTTTAAGTCATGAAATATTTTTGCAGTCAAACTATTCATTTGTATTCAAACTATTTATTCTGTAAGAGGTTTTTTTTTCTGAACTAAAGTGTTAAATATCCGTTCTGGGAGAAGGATTACCACCCAATATGGACAAATTCCATCCGTACTATATGTAATAAAACAATCTCTTTTGCTGTGGCTTTTTCAAGCAACTTGTCTTTGTTACTTCCCAATTTCTGTGACAAAACACCATGACCAAGTCAACATATAGAAGGAAGAGTTTACTGGGGGCTTTCAGTTTCAGAAACTGCACCCATGACTTTATCAGAGAACTGGCTGCAGATAGGCAGGCATGGGCAAGCAACAATAGCTGAGAGCTCATATCATGATCCATCAGTACATAAGGCAGACAGATAATCACCAGAAATAATATGAACTTTGAAATGGAAAAGCCTACTGCCAGTGGCATAACGCCTCCAATAAGGCCATACCTTCTCATCTTCCCCAAACAGTTCCATCATCTGGGGACAAAGTATATAAAGTATATAAATATGCAATCCTATGGGGATGATTCTTCTTCAAACTACTTCACATATTTTCTGCATTTCTCCCTTGCCCTACCCGGTGTCCCCATCCTTTGCCTTTTTCCCCAGTTAAAGTTCTTCTGTCGTTTTCTTCCTCATTACCCCCACACACCTCCTCTCTCTGCACTAAACTGTCTCCCACACTTCCTTTCATGCTCTCTTTTTATGTTCCTGGCTTATTAGGTTACTTCAGATTATACACACAAATATAAAAATTTGGTATTATGACACACAAGAGAAAACACGGATTTTATCTCTTCCCGGTCTGGGTTGTTTCACTCAGTATGACATAAGCTATTCCCTTTGCCTTTTGTTACCACCCTTTTTCAAACTTATTGCTGAAGATGCAACACACTTGGGACACAGGTCTTAGAAGAATCAGTCTGATAATGGCCAGAGAACTTTCTCCAGGACTACTGGCCTCATTACTATAAGAAGCTGTGCTACAAAAGCTGCCAAAGGAGACTAGAAACAAATAGTTCTACCCAGATGTAAAGCCTGAAAGCCACAATATTGACAACCCAGTAACACATGCCCAGTGGTGCAATAATGACCTTTATATCTTGGGAATAACCAATAGCCATCTTAAGGCCAACTTAACAGAGAGAAATACCAATGCATAGTTTTAGGTCCCAGAGGAGGTTCTAGTAGTTCCAATTTCCTAGATAAATAAAACCTCTAACTATATGCTCAACATGCAGGCTTTTGTGCATAGACAAGTGTAGCTCCCACCATTGATCTTATAAACACATATGCCAATGTAGACTTGGGAAATTTCATAAGGCTTTATTTACCCTTACATGAAGACCTACAGGCATTCAATGACTAGTATATTGAGGTAGGGGGAAAGAGAATCAGGTTTTTGTTCCCCTTATAGTTTATATAGCCCCAAGTGATTGGTTCTAAATGTATGTATACACACGTAGTACTAAATGAACTCACATGTATTTATAAAGGACATGAAATGAGATAGTACTAAGAGGACTCAGGAGGAGATGGATACAGAAATCGTGGGATAGAAATGATGTACTCACATACACAATTATTTAAAAAAACAAAGCATACATTAAATAGAGAAATAGACAAAAGAGAATAAAATTAATATTAAACTTCCATAGTTCCTACATTTAAGCAATAATTTATAGCATTTTATAAATTTCTTAATACCATATGGTATATTATTTATCATTAAAATTTAAATATATGATCATTTCAAATCTGACATGTTCAATGTGTATGTGATGAATTATTTGCATGTATTTGTTTCTTTACATTATTCATATCCAAGATGATACTTTTGCTACATATCCTAGTATATAATTTATCCAAAAGTCTTAAATTTAGCTTTAGTGAAAAACAAATGTCTTTGTTTTGTAAGGAATAGTGATTTGTTTTTAAAATGTGGAAGGACAATTCTACATTTTTCAAGCATAGTCAATTTTAAACATATTTTTAAGCTTGTAGTGGAAGTTTAAAATTGTATTAATCAGGGTTCTCCAGAGGAATATAACTGAATAAAACTAATATATTTGTATGATTTATTAGATAGTATAATTTGATAGATTGGCTTACAGCCTGTGCTTCATATGCTTCTTAAAAATAGCTGTTAACTGACAGAAAAGCCAAGAATCTAGTATAGTCTCTAAGACGGGATGTTGTGGAGTCCCTATGTTGTGCTAGCATTTCAGGGAATTCCTATTCAGCTGCCAATATTCAGGGTATGTTGGAATCCCAAGGAAGTATACTTCAGTACGGTGAATGAATGTCACAGAAACAGGAGAGACAGACTCTCCAATGAGAGTTAGTGCAAGCAAGAACAATGGAAAATCTTCCTCCTTCTATGGCTATTTATGTGGCCTTCCACAAGAAGACATGTCCCAGATACGGATAGGTCTTCTGACCTCAGATGATCAAGATTTAGTTTTGTTCTTCCACATAAACATATTTCAACCAAGAAAAAATTCTCAAAGGTGTGCAGATTGTTCTTTAATTCCAGATATAGTCATATTGACAACAAAGATTAGCAATCACGAAAACATAATCACATATGCACTAAAGTTAAAATGCTTCAATTAATGATAATAGAAGAGATTTAAATTAGAAGTTGAGTTATATATATATATATATATATATATATGTGTGTGTGTGTGTGTGTATTAATATTAATTCATATATTCAGTCATCTATTTATTACAGATTGATTAGTAATGCTTATTTATTCTGGATCGACATATAGAAAGGTCTTATTTCAGAACATTTATTTTATAATTTTAAATTTTCAATTTATATTTAAAATATAAGCACCACAGAATGTACATGATAGTTGGGGGACAACTAGCAATAGTTGATTCTCATGTCATCACTGGGGTTCCTGAGATAAAGCTCAGGTCAACAGTTTTAGAGTCAAGTAACTATACTGAGTCGTCTCCCTGGCCCAAGATATCTCAATAATAAAATATTTATATTTTACTAAATACTTTGTCTGGGGGACAGACAGTACCTATCTCATTATTTGTGATACAAAGAAACCTGCAGAACTTTATAATATCACATTATATCACACTCTAATCTTTCATCATGTTTTCCATATAATAATATAGATCCCTCTGTTTCTGCCACTGTAAACAGAGAAGAAGTTATCTCCTTATTAGAATCTCCATCCAATATTGATGGTTCTCCTTCACTGCGTTAGTATTAACAGGGCATCATTAAACAATGATCTTGGTAACTATCTCATTCTTAATTCATAGTATAGTTCTATTTGCAATTAGTCATTGTGTGTAACTATTTAATAGATAGCTTTGATAATTATCGCAGAAGTTTCTACAAATTTTGCCTGAGTTCCCAATTCATTAAGATTGTAAAACCTTTAAAAAATTCAGTCAATTGATTTACTGTGTTTCAGAATCTTTGTCCCTATGACTCTGCCTCTCATTTCAGTTAAGGGGTGTATGAACTTGACTGTCCTTGTACTCTAGTTTGCATCATTTCCCATGGATATTCTTTTTGCATATGATGATTTAAAGGAATCCTGCCACTATTCCCTAGGTACCACTAATTAGTAATTTTTCAAGAAATAGATCAGTGAATAAAAAAAATGAGTTTCCAATGTAAAATTTGGACATTCAAATTGTGGTCAGTAAAATATGATCACGTAGATCAAGAGTCAGTGTAATATATAAATCTGAGATTTTCCTAGTTATTACAGTCGAATTTCATGTTCTGCTATTTGCCCAACATATTGTACAATATGGATAATTCAATATCTTAAGTTGGCTTTGTGTTAAATTGCTAATTGTAGTAGTTTTAAATTCTCAGTCCTATTCATTTTAAGAAGATTCTTGATATGTTCCATTGATTAAAGTATTCACCATGCTTTGACTATGAGTATTATATTTAAGTTAATATATTAATCGAGACCACCTTAGCTATAACACATAGTCAGTTAATACCTGACTGTGTCAGCTCTTTAGGTGAATTCCTTCTAGTGTCCTTGGAAAAGCAAAAAAGGAGGGCTTCATTACCAGCCATGCTGATTGTAAACTATCATTCAGCAGACCAATCCATGGGATACATTGGAGAAAGGAGAAAGAGCAGAGAAAAAAAAGCAACTTATTGCTATAATAAGGAGACAGCTCAATTTCTTACACTTGCTGGTAACTTTTAAACTTAAACCATTTCTCTTTCTTGTCTGCCTAAGGTAGAGAAAACTGATGAGGATTGTCTGCATATTCCTTTTCAGTTGCTGATTAGATTTCAAGATATATAAGCCTCTCCCTACACAAAGGATACAACCTGAAGCTACTTCCTAAGGATCGCAAATGCTCAAGCAAGTCTCCCTTCCTGATACTTTAGATCCATTTTTCAGATAGGCTTTGGACACCTTCTCAGACTTCTCTCCTAGAATAAAAAACATTCACATTTATGGAAGAATTTCATAGCTACATAATTAACATTATACTATCACCCTCCTCCTGTTTTGTGTTCTACCAAAAGATTTGATATTTGAAATAAATGATGCCCAAGAGGCCAAAGGGTCTTCCAGTTGGACAGAATACGAGGGAGGCCTAGTATAGTTTCTGTTTCTATAACCTGAGACTAAAGAACTTAAAATATGATACATATTTAATCGGCTAACAGTTAAGAATGGAAGCTGAAATGATACCATCTAGAAGCCCCATGAACAATCTACTTAGCAACAGTCTCAAAGCATCTGGTCCAGTCTGTTGAGGATTTGCTCATTTCAACTAGAATTAGCAATGCCCCAGGCAGTTTGATTTCCTTTTTGTTCATCCACTTTTCTTCTCTCTCTTTACAAACACCTCCCCAAACATATTCATTTTGGAATCTAGGTAAATAACTCTTGGTGGGGAAAAAAAAAAAAAAAAAAAAAAAAAGAGCTTCAAAGACCCGGCTTGAAAGAAAATTCAACCTGAATTTCAATGAATAAGTCATATTCAAGGTGTAGCATTGTTTTAAACGGCTTTAGAGTGGTTTTTTGTTGTTGTTATAAATAAGCGTTTTAAACTTTAATTTTTGTGCTCCATGATTTCTATTGACAAACATTCTGTCCAGAAGCTTCTAAGATGCATGGTTTAATTCATAACAAAAGATGTATTTCTGAATGTTAGTATAAAAATACTCCTTCTACTATCATATAAACATTTTTAATGGCAATGAAGATATTCAATGAGTGCTTTGCAAGGTCTATATTGCAAGTATAGGTCTATATTGATAAACTTAAAAACCTGGGACATGTGTTATTAAGTATTTTAAGGGATATGTTATCCATAGGTTTTAAATCATACAATTTACTCAAATTTTGTTTTGTTTCATAGACCAAACAACTTATTTGTTTAGAAGACAGAACAAAATTATAAAAACAAGGAAATAAGCCTGTCTGAAATCTATCCCTTTTACTTTATACTGTTATGTTTCTCTCTGCACTGAACTTTAACATTTACCTATGTTTCAAGACAATAAACTGTAGATAGGCTAAACTCAATAGTTTGTTTTTAAATAAAAAGCATTTAAAAAGTTGTTTCTGTCTAAGAAATTCATAAATTCATTGTTTTTAATAGCTGTGTTGTACTCCATTGTGTAAATGTACCACATTTTCTGTATCCATTCCTCTGTTGCTGCTTGTGGACGTTGTACATCGTGGTGCGCACTAGGCTCCGCACCACGATGTACAACGTCCACAAGCAGTATTATCAATAAGGCTGCTATGAACATAGTGGAGCATGTGTCCTTATTATAAGTTGGAGCATCTTCTGGGTATATGCCGAGGAGTAGTATTGCTGGATCTTCAAGTAATACTATGTTCAATTTTCTGAGGATCCTCCAAACTGATTTCCAGAGTGGTTGTACCATCTTGCAATCCCACCAGCAATGGAGGAGGGTGCCTCTTTCTCCACATCTTCTCCAACATCTGCTGTCACCTGAGTTTTTTATCTTAGCCATTCTGACTGGTATGAGGTGGAATCTCAGGGTTGTTTTGATTTGCATTTCCCTGATGACTAAGGATGTTGAATATTTTTTAGGTGCTTCTCAGCCATTTGGCATTCCTCAGTTGAGAACTGTTTAGCTCTGTACCCCATTTTTAATAGGGTTATTTGGTTTTCTGGAGTCTAACTTCTTGAGTTCTTTTTATATATTGGATATTAGCCATCTATTGGATTTAGGACTGGTAAAGATCTTTTCCCAATCTGTTGGTTGCCTTTTTGTCTTACTGACAGTGTCTTTTGCCTTATAGAAGCTTTGCAATTTTATGATGTCCTATTTGTTTATTGTTGATCTTAGAGCATAAGCCATTGGTGTTTTGTTCTGGAATTTTTCCCCTGTGCCCATATCTTCAAAGCTCTTCTCCACTTTTTCCTCAATAAGCTTCAATGTCTCTGGTTTTATGTGGCGTTCATTGATCCACTTAGACTTGAGCTTTGTACAAGGTGATAAGAATGGATCAATTCGCATTCTTCTACTTGCTAACCAATTGAACCATTATCATTTATTGAAAATGCTGTCTTTTTCTACTGGATGGTTTTAGCTCCTTTGTCAAAGGTCAAGTGACCATAATCTCACAATATCTTCTGCTATTTGCCTAGATTAAATTTTATTCAAAGCATTACATTTATATTACAAATTTGTTAGTAATTTTACTAGGCTATTGTACTTAATAATTTAAATACTTTTATAGTTAAATTAGGTCATTATAGTTAATAAGTTAAATTTATCTTCTTTACAGTTACACATTTTTGACTCTTATTATCAAATGTATCAGGGTATACCTTTTTCAGCTGTTAGTGAAAGAAGTGATTTGACCTGAGGCAGGCTGACTCCATGACAGGCTGCAAAATAACAGTTCAGGAGACCAGGCCTGTGTTTCTACTGGTACTGGGGATAAGTCAGTGACTGGAACAATGGCAGCCTTATGTAAAAGGGACCTCTCCCCATCTTACAAAAGGACAGTTAGCCAAGCTTGACAAAAGGTAAAGAGCTACCCCTACTTGGCATGTCAGTCAAGTATGTTTGAAGCAAGTCCCTATCCATTCAGAGCATCACCCATTTCCCCAGCGTTAGAACCCACCAATCAAAATATGGATCACCTACTTCTCCCTATTGTTCCTCTTTTTTACTTTAAAACTGTATCTGCATCAATTCAGTCAGGGTCCTTCCATCTCAAATGTAATTGGACCCCTGCATGTAGGAATTTGGTCAAGAAATGCTCTTTGCTTTTATAAACTATTTGAATCTTGGATATTTTTCATTGCAGACATTGTTGGAGACTATTAGAATGGAGGAGTACAACTTAATTTCTAATAATTATGTAATTCATAGTAGTTAGCTTGTGCAATTTACTTGCTAATATTTTGAAAATACATAGGGATGATTTGCATAATATATACTAATGTGGTTCACTTCTATATGCAATATAATGTACTGTTCCAAGTTAATTAATGTTTCCCTGGTTTACTATCAAGAATGTGTTAGAAGTGTCAGTGAATTAATCTGGCCACCATTATGTGTAATGGGCTGAAGTTACATTAATCTACTAAGTGATATTCCAATCAAAGCTTATGAAGGACTAATTCATCTGAGCAGGAACTAGCAGAATTGATTCTATTTCCAACACAAGAGCAGCATGCGTGGTTCTATAATTTAAAATTAAATTTAGAATACACACGCATGCATTTCTCAATATCAGTTAATTTTTTATCAGGTGATGGTTGATGGAAGGTTGTGGTGGAGAACATTTGTTAACATAATTATACTAACCCAAGTGTAACAAATGTAGAGAATGTACTATTATTAATTTTAATGAATAATAAAATATAAATTAGCAGTCTATGAGAAGAATATTAAAGATCATTCTAGATTCAACTTCACAATCCTTCTGGCTCATTAATAATCTTGTGAGTGAGTAATCAGAGCATTGAGAATACATTTTTAGGCAGAAAAGTCACTCACAGAGTCTAACTTCAATTGTAATCATCTCAGATGGAATCATAGACACAGTATAGCTACACATGCCCAAAGACACATCATCATATTTTTCTTTTGAAATTATGCATAAACTGCAAGTGAGGTTATTAAAACACCTTTGAAACAAAGGTGTTTTAATAACATCTTTGAATGTCTAAAATGCCAATGGATATTTAAATCTTTAAAACAAACAAACAAACAAGCAACAACCCTCAAGGACTGAAGATTTACCTCTGAGCAACACTGCTTGCTTAGCGAGCCCCAGCAATGCTCTAATAAATAGAAATCTCAAATTGGTGGCATACATTTAAAACTATATTATCCAAAAGAGCTGTGTAGTTAAATCAATATGAAATTTAATAAGAATATGCATTTACAATGTGGCTTAAAGACATATTCAGATCAAACATAGTTATTTTTAGTCTATTAAGAAACAATTTTATCAAATATGACAAAATAAAATCATTAATAAAAGAGTAAATAAGAAATGTAATATTTGGGAAATCTGCAATAGAAAACTTGAAATATTCTACATTATACATACCATGAACAATGCTAAAAGCAAATAAGAAAGTTAATTTGTTTTCATATTTTCTAATTGTATGGCAATTTTAAAAGATAAATAAAGTATGGATATATGATATCCTTTGACTAATCTTTCCAGACTTTTCATTCTTTCACTGTACTGTTCACATTCATTATTTTTTATAGCAGCATATACACCTTTCTAAATATTGATGTGTAAATTATAATTCCCAACTTTTTAGTGACAGTGGAAAAATACCACAGAAAGTTTCAGTTCTCAACAGATACAGTTAAACATTGCTATCACTTGCTATATACAATGGTATCTGTTAATTGTGTGCATGAAGAAATTATGTTACCTTGGATGTACATCATTTGTGAAGAGCAATTGACTTTTATGACTTCTGAGTCCTTCTGAGGCTCTCAGTGCAATGATTCATTTCCAAAAAGAGGGATTCTTTTGCACACTAGTCTTTTGATCATTTCCCTCTCGAGAATTGACCAAGAAATCTGTGATGTCACAGCCTTCAACTTACTTCAGTTCAGTTTCAGCCATTTTTGTAAAGTGTAACAGAAATATTCTTAGTACTGGAGCGGCCTCAACTGAGAATAGCATATATGAGTTAAACTTTCTCAGTCTTAACTATCTTTTTGTGCCTTTATAACCAGTAACAATAAAAAATATCATAACAAACAACAATCAAGGGTATTTACATATTACTGAATGATATTTTTATCATGAATCAATTTAGACTTTTCTGATATTCCACTTTCCTTCCAAATTTAAAAAAAAAAAAAAGATTAACCACAACTAAAAGGCCAGAATATTCAGGGAGTACATGCACAACAAGTTAACTAGAATTAATCTGAAATACAAGAAAAGCCAATAAGTGAATTTGAGATTACATAAAATATGAAACTGAAGTAATATTTTTGAGTTTGCTTTTTTTCTTTGAATTAATATTTTTAATTAATTAATTTTACACTACATATTTTACTCCCTACCCTTGTACACCCTTCAACTCTGAATCTGCTGCATCCCATACCTCCTCCCCACCCCCTGTATTCATGTAGATGTCCCCATCCCCTACCCCACCTGACCTCCAAACAACCTGGGGCCTCCAGTCTCTTGAGGGTTAGGTACATCATCTCTGAATGAACACAGACCCAGAAGTCCTCTACTGTATGTGTGCTGGGGGCTTCATATCAGCTGGTATATGCTGTCTGTTTGGTGGTCCAGTGTTTGAGAGATCTCAGGGTCCAGATTAATTGAAACTGTTGGTCCTCTTGCGGGATTGCCCTTCTCCTCACCTTCTTTCAGCCTTCTCTAACTCAATAACAAGGGTCAGCTGCTTCTGTCCATTCTTTGGTTGCTAATACCTGAATCTGAGTCTTTCAGCTGCTTGTTGGTTCTTCCAGTGTTAGGTCATGCTAGGTCCCTTTTTGTGAGTGCTCCATAAACATAGTAATAGTGTCGGGCCTTGGGACCTTTCCTTGAGCTGGATCCCACTTTGGGCCTGTTGCTGGACCTTCTTTTCCTCAGGCCCCTTTCCATTTACATCCCTATAATTCTTTCAGACAGGAAAAATTAGAGGTCAGAGTTGTGACTGTGGGAAGGTACCCCAGTCCCTCACTTGATGTCCTGTCTACCTGAAGACCCAGCTATACCACTCTTAGGAATGTACCTTAAAGATGCCCCACCATGCCACAGAGGCACGTGTTCCACTATGTTCATAATGGCGTTATTTGTAATAGTCAGAAGCTGAAAACAACCCAGATATCCCACAGAAGAATGTCAAGTGTTAGTTGCTCAATTTTGAATATTTTTGCTGCTTAAATATTGGGAACATTTACAAGTAAAGGCAACAAAGGACAGAAGAATGGATATAGAAAAGGTGGTTCATTTACACAATGGAATACTACTCAGCTATTAAGAACGAGGACATCCTGAGTTTTGCAGGCAAATAGATGGAACTCGAAAATATCAACTTGAGTAAAGTAACTCAAACCCAAAAGGACATGCATGGTATGTATTAACTAAAAAGTTAATTTAATTTAATTAAGCTAATTGGCTATGATATTAGCCAATAAAAGAAAAGTACAGAATACCCAAGATACAGTCTATCTACAGAACCCAAGAAATTCAACAAGCTGAAGGGCCCAAATGAGGATGCCTCTGTTGCACTTGGGAGGGAAAAGAAAGCAATCACAAGTGCGAAGGGAGGGCAGAATGAAGGTGGAAGGACAGGGTGGGAGAAGGGAACCTGGTCTGGTATTGGGTGAGAAAAAAGGACTGAATCCATAAGGGCAAGTAGAAAGAATGGAAACAGGCAACCTCGGGAGATAGAAGGTTGGGGGGACCCTCCAGAGTGCAGCAGACACCTGTGAGGTGAGAGATGCTCAGGACTCAAGGGGAGGTACCTTAGATGAATGGCCCGACAGTAGGGAGAGGGAACTTAAAGAGCCCACCTCCAGCAGGAATTTGCTTTTATTTATAACATAAAATACTGAAATGAAGGATTAATGGTTTACACTAGAAATAATTACTTTCAGTAAGATGAACATGTAAGTTCTCTGAGTGTGATGATCATTTTTGCACATGTGTGGGAATATATTTTTCTGAAACTACCTACTGCCTTGAAATACTGAACTCTAGTGAGGCAACATAACCACGTTAATAATGTGTCTTAACATATTTTTGATAAATGTACTGAATCTGCCATTCTACTCTGAATTCATCCTGATTTGTTTATTTGTCCTTAGAAGGGAATGTAACAATCAATCTTTACTACTTCCCATGTAATCAGGTTTTACAACCTAAGCTAAATACATAGCTTGAAACTGAATCTATCTACTCTTCTATGCATCTTAAAATAAGAGAGTATGTGTTTGTATGTTTGAGAGTGAGAGGGCATGTGTGTGTGTGTGTGTGTGTGTGTGTGTGTGTGTGTGTGTGTGCATGCACTCATGTACACATGTGCATGCTTGTGCATATATCACTTCCTGAAAGCAGCTTAGTGTTTGAAAGCAACAGTAAACAAAATAAAAATACCATAAACTTTGGAAGAAACACTTGGATTTGCATTAATAATGTTTACTCTTTCTAGTGCAGTTCTGTGTCAGATGGCATCAGTAAATTCTTCATCTTATCCTTGTTAAACAATTCTTTTAAAATTATCTTTAATTCTACCTCATTCCATGTTTTCTGTAAGGATTAAAAATGTGAAGCAAATTACTTTATTAAGGAGAAACAATAGAGACAGACAGAGGTCGGGTATATATAATATACTGACCACAGTTTACAAACTGCAGAGAGCAGGAAAATACATGGAAAGAAGTTGAGGGTGCAAATCGGGACTCAGACTTGGTCTAAACTCTTCTAAGAAGGCTCTTTAGATTTCGAGGCCAACCTGGTCTACAAAGTGAGTTCCAGGACAGCAAGGGCTATTCAGAGAAACCCTGTCTCGAAAACCAGGAATAAAAAAGAAGGCTCTTTATTCTTTTAAGAACTATCTATACACAGAAAGGTACACAAGGTATTACACTTTTTGCAGTTTCAAATGGTTGTGTATACATATTATGAAGCACTGAAGTACTTACATTGTAGTAAAAATATTAATTTATTTAATATATATAGCTGTCTAGTGTTAGTTGCTCAATTTTGAATATTTTTGCTGCTGCTTAAATATTTCAAACATTTAAAATTAAAAGCAACAAAGGTCAGTGAGGTATATATGAGATAAGACATACACATCATAACTTTCAGATCCTTTTGATTATTTTGAATGCAGGGGTCTGTGAGAATTGTTTTAGTTTTTTATAGAAATTCATATAAGCCCAACTGACAAGGTCAAAAACCAGAGGCTTCATAAGGGAGTTGGCTAGTGCAAAGAGAATTGGAGATCTCTAGAAAAAGGTGGCACATTTTTCTGTCACTGTCTCCATGGTCCTCTCTCTACTATGCATCACATCATCACACCTTTTGCTAATCATGTCTCTGGAGACACTAGAAACAAAGAATGATTATTTTTATGTCACCAGGTCTAGTTCTTGATTGCAGGGAAGTTTCCCAACTGAATAGCTGTGCACAAAGAAACCTATGTGCATCAACAGCCTCATTTAATTTATTTGAGACAAGATAAACCAGTGGGAGACCCTAGAGAAACTGTTCTGGCTGCTCCAATGGACCAGCAGAGGCTCCGTGGGGTTTTCAATTTCCCATCCGGACCTCAGCCATCTGCAGATCATGGCAGGATGGGAACCCGAGAGAGAAGGGCTGCCTCACTGAGTTAAAGACATGAAGACATACCATACAGTGCAGCCCAATAGAAAGAAAAGTATTCTCAGAGGAAGAAAATATTTCACAAAAGAAGAAGAAATGACCTGAAGATTATGGCAGAAGAACTTGTGCTAATTGCTGGAGAGAGAGGAGAGAGAATCTTGAGAGATAAGTAACAGATTACCAGGTAATCACATGCCCATGTGGAATACAGCAAAGTGACTGCTAGCCTTTTCTAGTATTTGAAATGATAGCAGCTATGACAGGTGCTGGGGAGGAAGTATAAAAACAAGAAAATAGCGTCTGTATATACTTCTAATATTTTTTTCTGAGTACACAATATATTTCATATCACCATTCTGTCTAAATAAAGAAAACCGGCACATCTGAATCTGTAAATATTGAAAGTAAAGGTTAAATTCACCAAAGTGAGTAAATGTCACAGTCATCAAAAAAAGGAGACTTAACAAAAGACCGAGTCTTCAGTTAATTCCAAACAGTTCCATAAATGCGAACCACCATCTTCAACATGGAAACAGGAAGAGTCAAAATGCATATGCGATTGTAGATGGTAAAACCACTTTCCTGTAACTATTTTCAGATATGATGAAAAAGAACTCCAAGAACATCAATGGCAAATTGTTTTCAGTAAAAACAGGAGCCAAACTTTGAGCAGAATCCTCAGAGCATGTATTCCTCTCCAGAGCACTTACTCCATGGCTTTGAACGCTAAGTGGCAACAGGAAACTGAACTAGAACAAACTGTTACAAATCCCCTCAAATGTGCACAAGCTTTAAGATCATAAATATGCAATCCGTTCTCCAGCAGTTTTACCACCTTAATGTGCGTTCTTTGTAGAACATTTCAGAAATAAATAGATTGTGCTTTTGTTGTTGTTGTTGTTGTTCCGTAATTGAGAAATAAATGTTTTCGGTAGTTCTGTTTTATTTTCTCCCAAATGTTTCTCTCACAGGCATCAATGTCAGAAAATTATTCCCTTACTTACTGAAAGAATATTCACTGTAAATGGTCATTTCATTATATACATTCAAAGGAAATCCATGTTAGCTTATTTCCAGAAATATATCTTATCTTATGAATATAAAAGGCTGTGTCCAGTAATATTAATGTTGATATTTTCAGGCTATACTCTAAGAATGGATATTCCATTTAATTTTAATTTCAGAAATTATCTCTTGGGTTCACTAAGAAACTAACAAACACAAACCTAAACCCCATATGTATAGAAAGAATTTAGAGGTTCTTTGTTACCTACTACATAGTGATTTTTGCATAAGACCTTTCCCTCCATCCTTGTCTTTCCCTCTCCCCTTCCTACCCTCCACTCCCAGACACTGTCTCACCTTTCTCTAAATTTTAGAGTACTTACTTCCAGCTGCTACCACATTGATATTACAAAGGAAACCTGAGTGTTCTGATGTTGTGAATGTGGTGCACAGGGCTGCTCCAAAACCTCACAGACTTGTCCCAGGGGCTGCGGCCAGGTTGTCCAGATGACTCATCACTCCCAAATCAAGCAGGCTTTCCTCACCTGACTGAGGCTATCTTTGAAAAATTAACAGACAGAAAATTTGGTAGTGGAAATGAGATTTCATATCAGACACTACCGGGTTTTTTCCCAAAGGTCCTTTGGCCAGTTTGAGTCTTAGGAATAGTTATCAGTCACAGAGTCTCTGAAGTAACAAAAGCATGACTACAGAAATGACTAGGCTCCACTCTTGGACAAACTGAATGGTACACTCAGAACAACTTCCCTAGACAGTCTCCAAAGCTTCTATGATGGGATTTCAGAGCTGCGAATAGGAGGAAGGAAAGCCACTGTGAAATCCATCAATCTTATATTAAATTACCGTACTTAAGTCATATTCAACATTTAAAAGCTGCTTGATTTATAATAGCTGGAAACTGGAAACAGCCTAGATGTCCCTCAGTGATAAAATAGATAAATAAAATGTGGTACATTTACACAATGAATTATAACTCAGCTGTTAAAAAAAAAATACCATCATGAAATATGCAAATGGATGGTAATAGAATATCACCCTGAGTGACCCAGACCCAGAAAGATCAATATAGTAAATATTCATTTAGAAGTAGATATTTGTAATGAAATATTATAAGTGAGCTGTAATCATAGACCCAGAGTGAGTTAGGTAAAGAAGAGTGACTAAGGGAGTATGCATGGAGATTCCTGAGGAGGTGAAGAGTGGTAAGGTAGCTCTTAAGGGATTACTGGGGACAGGTGGAGATGGGAGCAGTGGATTCAGATGAGAGTGTAAGGAGATAATATGGGGAGAGGTAGTTGGAATAAGAGGTCACTTGAAGGCTGTTGCGAAAACTTAGTGGAGTGGAAGTTTTCTGGAATCTATGAAGGTGGTCCTAACTAGGATCTTTAGTAATGGGGGAAAATGGAGTCTCAAATGGCCATCTCTTGAAGCCAGGCCAGGCTCCCACTGGAGCAATCAATTGAGTTGTTGCCCAATGATGTCCTATAGAAGTTTGCAAATATCACAAATTGTTGCTAAACAAAATTTCTTTATTCCTCTGAATACTGACAGCCAGCAGAGCCCATTGACAAGGACAACACACATACAACTCATTGAACATGAAGACATCATTTGGGGTGACTACATGGAAACTTTTTTCCTACATTCTAGTATCTTTGGTCTGAGAAGGTACTCTGAAGGCTACCAAGAGAGAAATGTAGACTCCAACACAGCCACAAAACCTTGAACCTACAATTATTTTTTTGCTACCAAACTCGTAGGACTAGCCAACCAATGCCTGATTTAACTTAAGACCCACTCCTTGAGGAACCCATACCCAGCACCCAGTAAGCAAGAACCACACACTAGATAGATAGCCCAGAGACTTATGGTAAAACAGAACATTACTGGCCAAACAAAACAAAGCAACAATAAGAGCATACCCCTTGTAGTGGCTAGTTTTGTGTCAACTTGACACAGGCTGGAGTTATCACGGAGAAAGGAGCTTCAGTTGGGGAAATGCCTCCATGAGATCTGTAAGGCATTTTCTCAATTAGTGATCAGTGGGAAAGGTCCCTTGTGGGTGGTGCCATCTCTGGGCTGGTAGTCTTGGTTCTATAAGTGAGAAAGCTGAGCAAGCCAGGAGAAGCAAGCCAGTAAGACCATCCCTCCATGGTCTCTACATTATCTCCTGCTTCCTGAGCTGCTTGAGTTCCAGTCCTGACTTACTTGGTGATGAACAGCAGTATGGAAGTGTAAGCTGAATAAACCCTTTCCTCCCCAACTTGCTTCTTGGTCATGATGTTTGTGCAGGAATAGCAACCCTAAGACACCCCTAAAGATAATCTGCTATAATCATAGATTAGTGCCTTATCCAATCATCAGACATCCAAGAGGGTTTCTGCAGCCACAGATGAAAACAAATGCAGAGACCCACAGCAAGATTTTACATTGGAAAGTAAGTAGAAGTTGGAGGTCTCTGTGAAGCCCTCCCTCAGAGCTCAGTGAAGTCAACAAAAGAGAAGGAGAGAAAGTAGGAAGTGGAGGGGATGGAGGATATCAGAACCCTGCCCTCTGAACCAACTAAGCAAGGCTAAAATAAGCTCATAGAAACTGAAGAAGCAAGTACAGGACCTGCAAGCATCTGCACCAGGTCCTCTGGATATACATTTTAGCTATTAGCCTAGTATTTTTATCCCATTCACAACTGTGAGAACAAGTGGGCCTCTCTGAGAACAAGTGTGCCTGATCTTGGTACTCTTTTCCTTCTATGGGGCTGTTATGTCCAATGTCAGTGTAATGGATTTGCTTCATCTTACTATGATTTATTTTTTATCATCTGTGGTTGTTATCAATTAGAAATATTTTGTTCTAATGAGAGACAAAACGGGAGTGAATCAGGAGGTATAGAGTGGGGTGAGAAAGGGGAGAAGTATAGGGAAGGGAATCAGCAAAAGGAAGACAGTATGCTTAGAACCTTGAAGAAGGAAGATTGCTTGAACCTAAAAGTCTCTCCAGGCCATCAACGGAACATTGGCTGTCAGCTTCTGAAAAACTTTAAATAAACAAAATGAAACAAATTATACTCAAAATTCATGCGACTCATGCTATACACATAAACTTAAATAGCAATGGCATGAAATCAAATGTGAATAACTGTGACATTTATATTTTTGCAAATTTAAATATGAAATAGAAATTAGGTTTGTCACTTTTCAGCTACGTAAAAATCTGCTTTTACCATCATTTTATTTTATTGCAAAAGAAGAGCTAACACTGAATAGACGTTTTTATCCTGTTTTTGCCAGATGTATGGATGTAATATCATTATTTTTGAAATATGCCAAGTACACCACCTATATTAACAAACAGTTGTGTCCCTGCCTCTCAGGGCACCTCTCTCTTAGTTGTGGCTATCTTCTTTTATGAAAAGGGCAAAGGATCAGTTTTGAATAACAGTATTACAACCAAAATCTCCCTCCACTTAAGGAAGATTCACATATTCAACCTTTTAACTAAATGTTCATACATGGATATGCATTGAAGTTAGTAGTGGAAGTTACAGCTTAGATATGCAGCTTATCTGGGGTCATTGACTGTAATTGTGATTGATTTTTTAAAAGCAGATCTGAAGAGATGTACTTAAAAATATTCAGAAATCTAATTTATGACCATTTTGTATTGTTTAAATGTCTCTAATGTTTGATGATACTCACCACTAAATATATTCTCTGAAAACCTCCCTTCCTCTGCCCAATAATCCCCCTTATATTCTTATGCCTCTCTGGGGGAATATGTGTGACCCACTGAATTTAATTAAGGTTGGTTGCATGAGCATGTGTTGGGATTGTCTAACAATGTCTAACAATATGCCTGTGAAAACACTACTTAAAAATGTGTCTTTGCCTTCCTCCCATAGAGTATGAACTGCCAATAGTTTCTTGGGGAGTGTTGGGGACTCAGAGCCCATCCATCTCTGGTGCAGAGAGAAATGGAGATGTACCCACCTCTGTGCAACTTTGGCTAAGAGTTTGTGGGTACAATTTTCATATCACACCCATCTTTTCACAGCATTCTGCTCAGCCCCTGGCTCTTCTGCTGTTTCCTTCTCCATCTTCTGTGATGTTCTCAGTGTCTGCTTATTGAATTGCTTTCCAAATACCCAGGCTGATATCCATTAAATACCAATCCTTTTTTCTTTGGTCTGGAGAGCCTACTTTCCTGTAGTGAGTGGTTACTGAAGAGACTCTGATGTTGGAGAACCAGAATAACCTGACCTGACTGTTGCATTCTCAGCCCTAAGCAGGACATCTATGATGCCTGCTCTAAGATTTCTTAACTCCAGCTCTAAAACGATGCCAACGACCTTGGTGGAGATACAGCTTAATCCACAACTATGCACAGGGAAGGCAAAATCTGTCAAGAAAAAGATCTATCATAGTGAATCAAATACACCATTGGACTTTGGGAAATAGC
Source organism: Mus pahari (assembly GCF_900095145.1). Classification (NCBI taxonomy): domain Eukaryota; kingdom Metazoa; phylum Chordata; class Mammalia; order Rodentia; family Muridae; genus Mus; species Mus pahari. The sequence goes on from NC_034600.1 coordinate 64,162,579, forward strand.
TGTAACCTTTGATGGATTTTACCTTCCTTTGAGTTTTGGATCACACAACATCGTTTTTGAAATTTTCAGTTCTACATAATGAATAATAAAATAAAGTTAAAGGAGTAGATAAATTAGCTGACTATACTGCAAATTTGCTTTAGATTATTTCTTGTTGTTGGATAATATTTAATAAGCCACATCAACTTGTCTTAAAAATCACCATTTTCATCCTTTGGCAAAGTATTTTCTTCTATTGGATACTGGTAGTTGTGTACACATGAGTGTGTGTGTGTGTGTGTGTGTGTGTGTTATAATGAAAGTATATACATATATGTGTGTGTGCATATGTATGGATATGTGTCACAGACCCCCGAACTCTGACCAGCAGAGATGGGGAACAATGACACAAATGCCAAGCAGGTTCCAAACAGATTTCTTCTTTATCTCCCCGAACAGCTTTTTAATCTTTTCCCTCTCACAAGCAGCTTTCTCTAACCCTCTCCCTGCTCTCACTAAAAACCCAACTCCACTCTGCAACTCCTTCTTCCACTCTCGCCCACTTGAACTGTTTACAGCCTTCTCCCCCAGAATTCTCCCCACTCCCTCTGGGGCACATCCTGTTCCCCCCTCCCTCCCCAGCTCCTTCCCAGCCCGGGGTGCATCCTGTTTTCAGTCCTCTGACCTGATCCCTTCCCCTTCTCCTGTATCTGGTCAGAGTTCAGCCAGGGAGGCCAGTGATAGTCCATTAATGCAGCAGACAGGTAATCCACACAGGCTCAGCAGTTCAGGCTTGGCACACCTGCTCCCTACATATATGTATTCTTCTATGTGTTTGGGTGTATGTGTATATATGTGACATTGATATTGGATGTCTTCCACTGTGGCTTTATTTATTGAAGCAGGACCTGTCACTTAACCTGGATCTCACTTATTTGGTTATTCAAGCCTTTTAGCTTGTGCTGAGGATGGCTTGCTTCTGCTTCTGGTGCACTAGGGTAACAGAAAGATCAGCATGATGCCTTCCAGGCTTTCTATAGGGCTGGGATCCAAATTCAGTTTCTGCAGGCTGTATGGCTGTCCACTAAGCTGTCACCCAAAATCTCTTCTGCAGTTTTAAAAGACAAATTAAAAAATATGTATTCTACTAGAATTTTTAAAAAGGTAAAACAGTAAATTATAGAGTAGATTGTATTCTTCTCTGAAAATAGACAACAATAACTGAAGAGCTCTGAGAGCATTCCGCTTAAACTTTTCAAAACTCATTTTGTCACTGCAAGTGTTTAGGGAATTTGTAGAGCTGGAACTTTCTCTGGCTTCTGATAGGCACAGCATGTCAATGCAAGTTGCAGGTAGGCACTCCTGTGCATTAATTAGAAAAGGTCAAGCTGTGCAAAGGAAATGAGCGCAGTTCATATGGGTAAGAGCTTAGAAAGTACAAGCTGTGACAATGAATTCCAAATCTTCACTAATTACCGGTGCTTGCTACAAATAAAATGATACTGAATGTGCAAGCATGCTCAAGACAGAACTTTTTGCCTTCCACGGAGATTTGAAGAAAATGAAAATAAGTTTTTTTTAAAGTGATATGCAACTTTTAATACTCCTTTAAAACTTATAATGTATTATTCCAGTAGTGGGAGATGGGTACGTGCTTATTCCTATATTAACTCTGAAAGAAATCAATATTCTGAACAACTTGTTAAGGTCATGCAGATTGTCACTAACAGGATGAATGGAAATTTACCCCACGTTTTTGGAAATAATTTTACATTATGATTCCTTATAAAAAAATAAAAACTTAGCATTTTGTTTGATTCTCACAACATATTTTCATGTAAATCTTATGGAGTTCAAAGTCAGGTTTAAACAAAGAAGCAGAATGCATGAAGTTTAATTCCATATTAAACCTATACTTTAGGTGTTATCAAAATCATAATAAGCAAATACACTCATATAATCTTATAAATCCTGACCATGCTACAATTTCTTAAAAGAAATTGTAATATATATTTGAGGTTTACTCATATTTATAAGTTGTATCAAATGTACAGAAGCACCTAATTCACATAGTTAATAGAAACTTTGCAGATCAGGCTGTATTCCAAACTCACCTTTGAAATCAGTATGAAGTCACTGGACCTAGGAAAAATTTCTAATACTATCTTGGTGTTTTATTTCTATGAAAAGAAATCACAACAATAGCAACTTTAACTTAAAAAAAAATAATTGGAGTTGTCTTACAGTTCAGAGCTTTAGTCAATAATTAATCAATAATGGCTCTCTATGGAGGGCATTTTTATTCAAACTACTACAAATACATACATAGAGATTTCTGAATATACTATATGGTAAATATATACAATATCACATAGCATATGTAATTAACTCATAATAATATGTTATTTCTATATATAGATGATATAATGCAAAATACGATATAGTAAAGAGAGAAAGAGAACAATATAAGGGAATTTTGTCTCTTTCCTATTATATCAAGTAGGAAACACAAGTTAAGAGAAAGGACTGAAGGTAAAAGTCACAGCCATTTGGCCTAAATCATCCCAAGCTCTCAGGTGACAACTGGAAAAATCATAGACTCTTCTTTCAAATAACGGTGTAATTAAATCACAAGTACCAAAAATGTTTCAACTAGCGACTGGCTGAGAATAAAATCTTAGTGTATTAAGATGTTCATGGCTGATGAGCAGCCTGGCCGATTCCTTCCCAAACACTAAAGCCTGCATGCTTCCCAGGAGGTCCTCAGTGACCAATACACAGGTAAGAATTTTGCCCAAATACCCACACAAGCTGGGACACCCACACAACCCAGCAGACTCAGGACCTACCCACCCCCCAACCCCCACCGTGAGCTCTACCTCCCTTCCAGTTCACTTCCCCACACAGGTTAGACCAGTGCCAGATACCTACCCAAAAGCTATAGCCTGTAATTCTCCCAGGAGATCCACAGTAACCAAGGGCACAAGAGGTCCACATTAATCAGGGTCACAGAGGCCTGCTCTAACCAGATAAAAAAAAAAGAGGCCCACAATAACCAGAGACAGCACTGCCTGCCTCAAACTCAGGTCACAGAGCTCTACCTACCCCCAAGGAGGCCAGTTCCAGTTAGAGACACCCAGGCCAGTTAACACAAGAGAGAATCAAATGGACAGAGGCAAACACAAGACCATAAGCAACAGAACCCAATGCACCACTAGATTGGCACTATTTAGAACCTAGTTCTTCTACCAAAGCAACCCTGGATACCCTAACACACATGAAAAACAAGACTTAAAATCCCATCTCATAGACATGATAGAGACCTTATGGAGGATATAAAGAACTCTCTTAAAAAAAAAATAAAGGGAACAACAGAAAGCTTATATACTCATGGAAACTGAACAACTCCATGCTCAATGATAACTTGATCATGGAAGCAAAGAAAGAAAGAAAGAAAGAAAGAAAGAAAGAAAGAAAGAAAGAAAGAAAGAAAGAAAGAAAGAAGAAAGAAAGAAAGAGAAAGAAAGAAATCAAAGACTATAGAATTCAATCAAAATGAAGACATATCATACTCAAACTTATGAGTACAATGAAAGCAGCATTAAGAAGAAAATTTATAAAAAAACAAGTTCCTTCATAAAGATGTTGGAGAGATCCCATACAAGCACCTTAGAAACACACTTTAAAGCTCTAGAACAGAAAGAAGCAAACACATCCAAAATGAGTAGAAGGCAGAAAATAGTCAAACTCAGGGCTGAAAGCAACCAGTTAAAAACAAAGAGAACAAATACAAAGAATCAACAGAACAAATAGCTAGTTCTTTGAGAAATACAACAAGGTAGGATAAACACTTAGCCAAACTACCTAAGGGCACAGAGACAGTATCAAAACTAAAAAAAAATCAGAAATGAAAAGGGAGATATAAAAACAGAAAGTGAGAATCTAATAGAAGAGAAAGTCAAAAAGAACCTTGGACTCATTGAATCAGGGTGAAATTTTTGGCACCAATGAGGCAGACTCTAAGATCAACAAATGATAAATGGGACCTCATGAAACTGAAAATTTTCTGTAAGGCAAAGGACATAGTGAAAAAGTCTTCACTAACCCTACGTCCAACCTAGGGCTAATATCCAAAATATACAAAGAACACAGGAAGTTAACCTCCCAAAACCCAAATAACCCAATTCAAAACAGAGAATTTACAACAGAGGAATCTCAAATGACTGAGAAACACTTAAAGAAATGTTCAAAGCTCTTAGTAATCAGAGAAATACAAATCAAAAAGATCTTGAAATTTAAAAACAAAACAAAACAAATCAAAAAATATATAAAAAAAAAAAAAAACTTAAGCCAGGCGGTGGTGGCACATGCCTTTAATCCCAGTACTTGAAAGGCAGAGGCAGGCAGATTTCTGAGTTCGAGACCAGCCTGGTCTACAAAGTGAGTTCCAGGACAGCCAGGGCTATACAGAGAAACCCTGTCTTGAAAAAAAACAAAACAAAACAAAACAAAACAAAAAGACCTTGAAATTCTACCTCACAATAATCAGAATGGTTATTGTCAAAAACTCAGGGGACAGCAGATGCTGGGGAGGATGTAGTAAAAGAGGAACACTCCTCCTCTGTAGCTGGTGGCATTGCAAGCTGGTACAACCACTCTGAAAATCAATCTGGAGGTTCCTCAGAAAATTTGAAATAGTTCTACCTGAAGACCAAGCTATACCACTAGAGCATGTACCCAAAACATGCCCTACCATACTACAAAGACACATGCTCTGCCATATTCATAGCAGCCTTATTTGTGATAGCCAGAAGCTGGAAACAACCCAGATGACCCTCAAACAAAGAATGGATATAGAAAATGTCGTTCATTTACAAAATTTAATATTATTCGTCTATTAAAAATGAGAACATGAATTTTTTTAGACAAGTGGATGGAACTAGAAAATATCATCCTTAGTGAGATAACTCAGACCCAAAAGGACATGCATAGAATGTACTCACTAATAAGTGGATAGTAGCTAAAAAATAAAAAAGTGCCCAGGATATAACCTACAGATCTTAAGAAGTGTAACAAGCAGACATATCCAAATTAGGATGTTTTAATTTCAATTAAAATGGGGAAGGAAATATTTTTGGGAATCAGAGGGAGAGAGGGACCTGGTGGAAGAGGGCCAGGAGAGGTGAAATATGGAACACAATCAGATATGGAGGGGGGAAGGGACAGAAGAGAAAACCAGAGGGGCAGAGAATGAGTGGAAATAAACAGCCTTGGTAAGTGGGAGGTGGCAGGACCCTCTAGAAAGTACCAGAGACTAGGAGGCAAGACATGCTCAGGGCTCATTGGAGGTGGCCTTACCCAAAATGCCTAACATTGGAGAAAGAGAACTGGAAGTGTCCACCTCCAGTAGATAGACAGGGCCTCAATTGGAGGGACAGAGTTAATAACCCACAATCAAAATTTCTAACACAGAATTGTTTCTCTCTAAAGAAATGCAGGGACAAAAATGGAGAAAACATTAAAGGGAAGGCAGCAATCCAATGGCCAAATCCATCTTATGTGGGGACACCAAGGCCTGTCACTAATATGCTATAATGTACTTACAGAAGTACTTATGATGCTGAGAGGACCTACAGCAGCTGACTGAGGCAGAAGCAGATACTTACACTGCACCATTGGACTGAAGTCAGGGTTCCTCTATGGTTAAATTAGGGGAAGGCTTAAAGAAGCTGAAGGTAAAAGCAACCCCATAAGAAGACCAGCTATCTCAACTAACCCAGACTGCAGGGAGCTCCCACAGACTGAGCCACCAACCAGGAGCATATATGGGCTGGTCCAAGGCCCATGGTATGAACACAGCAGAGGTTTGCCTGGTTTGGCTTCAGTGGAAGAAGATGAACTTTATATTTGAGAGATATGAGGCCACAGGAAAGGGAGAGGCCTATTGGATATGGGGAGAAAAGTACCTCTCAGAGGCAACGGGGAGGAGGGATGGGATGAGGAACTGTTGGAGCGGGGACTGAGGAGGCTGCAATGTAAATAAATAAAACAATTTTTTTTTAAAAAGGTATTCATGGCTATCATATAAAAGAAAACTGTACTGTGCAACTTGTTCTTCTTGTTGTTGTTTGCTAGTGCTATTACAGAGTGAAGAGAAAGAACAGCTCAGCAAATATGTATTTGTTTTGTGGTTCACATGAGAGTCTGGTCCTCATGAGTTCTTATTATCGTTAATGATGGAAGGTAATTATTGGACTGAGTGATGCATTCAGGCATTCGAAGGCCCCAGTAAAGCAACAGAGTGTGCAAACAGCCCTAGATTATGCAAGGCTAAGTTCGAGCACTGAAGCCTGAGGAAAGTCAAGCCCTTGAAGGGCAGAGAGCAATGGCAGAGGAGACAGTCTGTGACAAAGCATGACAGAAATATTTCCCACTGGCCTTGTGTTGAAGCTTGAACTTAGCAAATCCAGTGAGGTTGGGGGGTACTCTGACAGTGCAGGAGGTATGGGACGTCTCATCCAGTCCCGGGACAACACTGTTTTTCAAGAGAAAGCTTTTTATTTTTATTTTTTTTCTGCTTTATTATTTTTGCTTCTCATTGCTGCCAGGACAGCTCTTTTCTGTTACAGCAAAAAATCAGTAATAGAATCAATTCTAATTATGAACAGAGACACAAGCTCAGGTTTCTATACATGTTCGACTTCTCTGTCAAAGGCATGAAGTCTTATACCCTTATCAGTAAGCTATTTATTTTCTGGTTGCATAATCTGAAATTCTTTAGTCTTAATAGTTATTTTTTTCTTTAAACATGTAATTAATTTAATGGTACTCTTTCAATTTTCCCAAATCAACCTGAGTCTTCCTTAACTGTGGAAGGTATCACTGAATAAATAAATTTTGTATGCATATAATTAAAATCCTATGAAACTCTATCATTCCTACACAATCATTGCTTTCCATATCTGTTTCTCTCTCCCTCTCCCTCTCCCTCTCCTCCCTCCCCCTCCCCCCCTTTCTCTGTCCCCAACCCTCCCCATGCAACTTTTTACTAAACATAAAAATCTGTGGGTAACTTATGTAGTACAATGTTTCTGAGTATAATGAAGAAGTATTTTGTTCATTTTTCCCATGTATGCACTTTTTAAGAAACCCTGATGATTTCTGCAAATTATCCTTCTTAGAAACTTGTTTTCAATTTAGAGTTTTTTTTTTTCCCCTTTGAGAATGATAGCCATTTCTTATAATGCACATTGACTCGCAAATGCATAAAAATGGTATATAGTATAAAATCTCTCATATAAAATCTAAATGTTACACCCATTGTGGTTCACGATAGATTTCCAGTGTAGCATCCATTTTGGAAGAACCCTGCAATACTTAGTACGAAGAGCTGAGGATCTTCTATCCCTAACTACTTAGCTTCATAGATAACCTTCTGTGATTGTAATACACTACATGAGATGAAGCCAGAGCTTGCTAAGTGTAACATTTTGATTCCTAATACTTTTTTTTTTTAAATTTCACTTTTGTTTTGTTTGCATATAGTTAGATGGTGAGATGGGGTATCATTTTACAGGCAAGACTGCCAGGCCTAAATTGAGACCTACCAACCTCCTACCTCAGTCTCCAAAGTGCTGGGATTACAGTCACGAGCAACCATTTCTAGCTTATAAAATTAGATGAAAAAAATCTTTGTGGTATGAACTTCAATCCATGTGTATTTCATGAGAATATTTAAATAATTTTCATTTAAAACATATATTAAATCATTGGGAGGTGAAATTGATCTTGTTGAGACATCAATGTCACATTTTTACCACATTACACAATTCTGAATATGCTGTAATATGGAGAAGCCTTTTACTGACAGACAATATTAACGGAAAAGCTCTTCTCAGATATTCTTCTTTAATGCTTATTAATGTCAGTATTGATCACAGATGGAGCTGAAACCTCAGTGCAATATATTTGCATTAGATAAGAGAGCATAACATGACAATGTAATTTCTATAAATGTGTCACTTATTTACAATAAACTTTATAGTATTCTTTTTGATATCCATATGCTTTCAAAATAAACTCAGAACAATAATACTTTATTATATATATATAAAATATATAATTTCTCTGGGTGAAAGTTGATAATCACACTATAAATAGTCATGTCATTTCTTTACTCTCTTTAATATTAATATTTTGTTATTATCAGCTAAGTTATATTGTGGTTAATTTTGACATAATTTAAAGCATCATTTTCAAGTGTTTCTATTTTAGTACATCTTCTACTTAAATAGAATAAACAGGTTATTAATAAATATCTCATTTAAAGTTAACCTTTTGATGAAAATAACATAATTTTCCGCTCTTAGTGCCATTCACATAAATAATGTATGTGTCTTCACTTGACAATAAATAATGCATGTCACTAAATAAGTGCAGTTTGTAGGTAAAGTAAACAAAGTAAAAGAAATGGAAAACTTTGAGGATTAAAAATATTAAAGATCCGGGCATGGTGGCGCACACCTTTAATGCACTCGGGAGGCAGAGGCAGGTGGATTTCTGAGTTCGAGGCCAGCCTGGTCTACAAAGTGAGTTCCAGGACAGCCAGGGCTAAACAGAGAATCCCTGTCTCGAAAAACCAAAACAAACAAACAACAAACAAACAAACAAACAACAAAAAAACAATATTATAAAAGTATAACTAATTGGTTGCCTCATATGTCCACTGGAGTCAACATTGTACTGTATAAAACAAACAAACAGAGAAGAAATAAACAGTGATCCAAAGTGCTCCTCCACTGGAGTCTGTGACCTTTCAGTTTGATATTGTAAAAAAGAACAGACTAACAGCAGAAAATATCCTGGAAGTAAATATGTTTTGGGGGATTTGTTGGTGGTGGTATTGTTTTGTTTCTTTGTTTGTTTGTTTTGAAGGTTGTCCTGTCTGTTTCCAAAGCAGTGACAAACATACTAAGAGAGGAAGAGAGCAAAAGGAAGAAGAGAGTAAGTAAGAAGGAGAAATTTATATTAGGTTTTCCGACATTCATTTTCTGCCTGGAGATGGTTCAGTAGTTACAAATACCAGGTGCTCTTCTAGAGTAGACAGGTTGAGCCCATCAGCTATGTTGGGTGTTCCCAACAACCTCTAACTCTCCAGTTCTGGAGTTCTTCCAATGCCTTCTTCTGGCCTCTGACTACACCAGGAATGAACATGATACACAAAAACATAAATGCACAGAAAATAAAATAACATTTTTTAAAATTTTTAATTGATTCTTTGAGTGTTATGTATTCTCCACACCAGTCCCACTCTTTCTCTCCCCTGCCCCATATCCTCACTTCTCATAAGCATACACAAAACAAAGTGATAAACAACCAAAACAGTAAAGCAAAGTATATGAAGCATCTCATCATGGAAGATGTAGCATGCAACAGTGTGTCCCAGAGTGTATCCTTTGGAGATACATTTTTCAACTGCCAATGTTCATTGCAATGGGTCATTGGACAGGCTGGAGAGCTCTGGATTCCATGGTACAATCAATATTGTATCTCCACCAGGACTCTTTCTGGTTATCAGCTTGCTGTCCTGGGTCATGGAGACCCTTCCCCTTGGGAACAGCAGGACTGGCCTTTTCATGTAACCTCTCCGTTCACAGATGGTGTCAGTTACTTTGCCATAACAGGGGATTTGGTATTTGATGGTCACCTCCCTGGAACTCTCCGCAAACTACCTTTCCTATTTAGAACCACGCCTAGTGTTATAACCCCCTGCTTGTTTACTGAGTAGCCTCTTCTATTTAACAATGGCCAAAAGAAAAAGACAAATGCTTGACAGTCTGATCCAAATAAATTTGAATACTTTGTGGAATATATTTGATACCTCCTGTTTTTGCTCTTCAACCCCCCAAAAAGGGAATAATAGACTTTTTTTTTTTTTTCAGAGGCTGCAAACTTCTCTTTCTTTCTTATGGTATAAGGCAAACACCCTGAGTTGTACAACCACTTTCCACGCATGGGAAGCTAACACTTAAGAAAAAAATCTACAAGGAGGCGAGTAGAATCAAACTGATTGCAGAAGTACATAGGCACCATGGCTAAAATCATCCCTCAAAACTTTCCAGTCTCTGGACATCCAGGTGTAGAAGGCAATAAATCGTTATACATGAACTATGAAAATTGTATACTATCATTCTGATAACATCCATGGTGTTCATCAGGTTTATCAGGCAGTGGTATCCTGCTCTTTCTTTAGGGTCACTGCCTCTGGCTAAATAATGTTTGTGAATAATTCAAAATTTAGCGTAAGAAATCGTAGATTCCTTTGGATATTACTTAGGAAATTCAGGTTTCTTTTCTTTTTCCTTTTTTTTTTTTTT
>NC_034600.1:64173003-64205945 GCF_900095145.1 Mus pahari
CTGGCTGTCCTGGAACTCACTTGGTAGACCAGGCTGACCTCGAACTCAGAAATCCGCCTGCCTCTGCCTCCCGAGTGCTGGGATTAAAGGCCTGCGCCACCAGGCCCGGCTTTCTTTTTCCTTTTTAAAAAGGAGATTCTTCTCTCATACACTATATCAAGACCAGTTTCCCTTCCTTCCGCTCTTCCCAGACATCCTGACCCCCACCCAGAACCATTTCTTTCTATGTTTCCCTTCAGAGAAGGTCAGGGCTCTATGAGACAACAACCAAACATGACTAAACAAGATACAGTAAGAAGAGGCAAAAGCCCTCATACCGAGGCTGCTACAGAGAAGCCAAGTGGAAGAAGAGTCCCACAAACAGCCAGAAGAGTGAGAGACATACCTGCTCCTACTGTTAGTCTCCCAAGAACTCTCAAGCTAACAGCCATAACATATATACAGAAGATCTGGTGCAGACCTATGTAAGCCCATTCTCCCTGTATCAGTCTCGGTGAGCTCGTGTGAGCCCTCTTTAGGTGATTCTATGGGCCATCTTCTCCTATTTTTCTCCAGCCCCTCTGATTCCTACAGTCTCTCCTCGTACTCTTCTGCGAAGTTCCCTGATACCAAGTGAAAGGACCCAATGAAGACTTTCAATTTATACTCTCGACATCATGACTATCTGTGGCTCTCATATCCGATCCTTTCTGCTGCAGAAGGAAGCCTTTCTGAAGATGACTGGACAAGACCCTGAGATATAAGTTTAGCAGGTTGTCATTAGGAATCATTTGATTGAGGTTTTGTTTCTTTGTTTGTTTTGGGTTTGTTGTTGCTGCCGGTTGTCTGTTTTGGTTTTGGTTTTGATTGTTAGTTTATGGGCTTTGGTTTTTGCCAGTGTGCTTGGTTCTACCTTCAGTCGCTTGGCAATCCAGTCTCTAATGCCTCCTTATCTACGCAGTGTAAGGCTTGTGTTCCCTCTGGTGGTAGGGCCTTAAGTTAAACCAAACATTGCTTGGCCACTTCCACAAGTTTTGCATCACCATTTCCCAAGCACATATTGCAGGCAGGTCAGACAGTAGGTAGAGAGTTTTGTGGCTGGGTTTGTGTCCAGGTAAACATAGATGCTTGTGAATTACAAGTCCATATGTAATGTACCTTGTAGGTTTTACAAGATTCTTCAGCTTCCTTTAACTGATTACTAGCAAAATGCCATTTGATAAGACTCCTTCAGACTTATCATTATTGGCTGGAAGTAGTATATATTCTTTTGGAGTCTTTCATCTCTCTCTTTTTACTTTAGTCTGGTGTGGCACCCAAAACAAAATGCCACACACTGGGTATTTTAAAAGACAAATTATGGATTTGAGAAGATTAACAAGCCAGTATAGACCCCACTGAAGGCTCTTCTGTATCTTCTAGAGTGTTCTTGTTTTTCCTCAGCCGAAGGCAGGAGGGATCACCTCTCTGTATTGTAAAGGAACACAACCTACCAATTTAAGTCCCAATTCAAGTGGAACATACTGGAAAAGTCTACATTTAGTTAGATCAGAATGTGGAAATTTAGTTTGGTAAGTTAAGAGTCCATTTGTCCAGAAAACAAAAAGATGCTATGGAAATTGCTAGGTATTAAAATAAAATTTTTCTTTTGAGGTTTAATGGAAGAGAGGACAAAATTGAATAAATACGAATGTTTTCTCATTAATAAATTAAATTTATGTGTCTCGAACAAAAACACAAGTCTATACCCGTGCATGTTTTAATTGAGAACACGCATGTTTGGTGCCTGTAGTGGCCAGAAGAGTCCATTTGAATCCTTGGAACTGGGGTGGCAGCATGCTGTGAGCCACTTACAAAAGCCCTTTCTGAAATTTATGAATGGAAGGAAGACCAATTTTTCTATCAGTGGTTTATTGCTAATGAATGTGTCAGCTATTTAAGACCTATTCTTCAACATAATAAATGCTGCCATCTTATGTAGCATAGTGGCATATAAAAGACAGCTCTGGCCAATAAAGTTCAAGAACTTTAATGAAAACTGGTAAACCTTTCACTGCAGAACAACCATAAATGGGCCTTTAATACTTCCACTTAGTCTAAGGATTTATAGATTTTATATATTGTTGCACGTATGTTAAAACTCATTCAGATAGTACTACAGTGTGCAAGATACTTCAAACAACATAATAAAATACTTTTTACAAAATATGTATTTATTGATTACTCAGTGTTTGTCTCATAGCTATTACTTTATAGCATATTACTTGAAAAAAAAATGTTTCCTCACATAATTATCTAATTCATTCAATTTGAACATGATTTCTTCCTCTCCTACTAAGTGTCTCCCTACCTCCACTCCTTTTCAAATTCGGGACTATTGTACTTACAACTACTGTATCACACACTCATAGCCCACTGAGCATTTAGTATTTCTCCTGTGTGTTAAACACTAACCACCTGAGACCAAGTAACCTGTCAGCGTGCTTACTTTCCATCTCTCAGCAACCTTGGTTTCTTGTAGCTCCTCATTAGCTACTTTTACCTCTAAGTAAAAATGAGATCATAGCATTTTACATTTTGAAAACACTTGGGTAGAAATTCTTATTTGAATAAATATCAAAACTCATTTGCACTAAATTATTTAATGAATGACTGATAATACATGACATATAATCGTTAGTAGTTTAGAATATAAACACGCCTATTGTATTTTGCTTTGATACTAGTCAAAGAGAAACAATTATAATTATGGAAGTACTTTGAGAATAGACCGGATGAATTACTGTATCTAAAAACAGGTAATCAAAATCTATGACGAATAAAATAACAAGAGCTACTCTCAGATACAAATATTTCATTTTCTTTTTATAAAGGTACTTAAATATTAATCTCAAACATCAAACTATTACATACAGAACTCTATCCTAATACATGTATTTGTGTTCTGAATATAATCCATTTCTTCTTATGAGAGATAATCATTTTTAGGGTTTGGTTGGTTGGTTGGTTTTTATTACTTTATTTAATTTTATTTTATTTTACAGTCCAGTCATTACCCCAATCCCAGTTCTCCCTCCCACAGTTCCTCATCCCATTCCCCCTGTCTCCAAGAGGATGTTCCCACCCCCATCTTCACCCTTACCAGGCCTCCCCACTTCCTGGGGGCTCAAGTTTCTCTAGGGCTAGGAATAATCATTTTTTAAAAGCAAAACAAATGCTTTAACATTTATTATGCTGCAGCATTCAGTCCATTATGTAAATATACAAACTTTAAGAAATGCTGTATGAAAATTATACTGCAACCAAATTGAAAATGTAAATACAAATGAAATAAAAATTAAACTGTCGCCAGAGAACAAATAACAAGGCATAGTTTGATGTACTTTCACCTGCAATTCTATGACATTTTTGAATGGTTGAATTAATATAGTTCATAATGAATTATAAAAGCTTTTAAAATTCTCATAAAAACAAATTTATAGCTTCAAATTTAAAGTTTACATTTTTTACTGAAGGACACCCACCCCTATGCCACCGCCATGGGCTCAGGGAGACACAGGGTTGTATATGAGAGAGAAAGAGAAGAAAGAGAGTAAGCAATGAAAGGGGGAAGACAGATAGGTGGAACAGGATGGACTGGGTAGAGGGATGAAGAAACCAAAAGGTAAGAAGCAGAGATGAGAAAAATGGTGGTGGTGGGGGGGATGCAGGAAGAAATGACAGAGTGAAGACAAAAGAGGAGGGGGAAGGGGATGAGGAGAGGAGGAGAATAGAGGGAAGAGAGGAAGAGAGTAGAGGGAAGGGAAGGAAAGGAGAAGGAAAGGGGAGAGAGGAGATGAGAGAAGAGGAGAAGAGAGGAAAGGAGATTGGAGGGGAGAGAGAAGCGGGAGAGGAGAGGAGAGAATAAAAAGGAGAGGGGGTTCCGGTTAGCTGGGGCTGAAGAATCAGCTGTGATTAACAAAATACCAGAACTACTAAAGTGAAACCTTTTCCTTACTGGGATGCTGGTTAGCTGGAGCTAAGAAATTAGCTGTGATTAAGAAGAGACCAGCATCACTGAGGTGACATCTTCTGGGAAGTATTTTCTGAGAGCACAAAGAGGCTGTATTCCAGAGATAGCCAAGGTTGTTGCTAGAGCTGCTGCAGGACTTGGCAATGTGTAAGAGTCACCCAGGTGGTACTGGTTTTGAAGGCATGAAGGGGTCATGCAGAGCAGCTGAGGCTCAGCACTGTGAGAGGCCATGGAAGGCCATTGGTGAAGGTGCAGCCAAAGTTGCAATTGCTGGCCCAGGGCTGAAGGTGTCATGCAGTGATTTGGAGATCCCAGCACCATGAATGACCACCAAGAACAGCAGCAGCAGTGGAGTACAGGCAGCTGGAGCCTAGAAGACAACGTGTGTACTACAAAGGGCACGACTGGAGAAGTGACCCAACCCCTTGGAGGAATCCAGAGATCTTGAGTGGATCCCAGACATTGGACAGTTGGAGTTTCATTTTGCTTTTGATTGTGACTGTGCCCTGATATTTTTTTCCTCTTGAAGGAAGTATTTTAGTGGAGCCCACAGTTAACAGACTTTTAATTGTAAAATAACTTTGGATTTTAAAAGATATTGGATATTTTAAAATGATTGAACTTTTAATATATAAAGGCTGTGGGACTTTTAAAGTTATTTAGATCTTGGGGATGAATAAGAATGTATGGGTTGAGGCTTACTAGTGATGTGTTTGTGTGTCAAGTTGACAAGGGGTCAATTGTACTGGCTAGTTTTGTGTCAACTTGACACAGCTGGAGTTATCACAGAGAAAGGAGTTTCAGTTGAGGAAATGCCTCCATGAGATCCAACTATAAGGCATTTTCTCAATTAGTGATCAAGAGGGAAAGGCCCCTTGTGGGTGGGACCATCTCTGGGCTGGTAGTCTTGGGTTCTATAAGAGAGCAGGCTGAACAAGCCAGGGGAAGCAAGCCAGTAAAGAACATCCCTCCATGGCCTCTGCATCAGCTTCTGCTTCCTGACCTGCTAGAATTCCAATCCTGACTTCTTTGATGATGAACAGCAGTATAGAAGTGTAAGCTGAATAAACCCTTTCCTCCCCAACTTGCTTCTTGGTCATGATGTTTGTGCAGGGATAGAAACACTGACTAAGACCGTCCTCAAGTACATTAGATATTGAAGCATATGTAAATGATTGCACTTCTTCTTTTCCATTTATTCTTTTTAATTCATGGACAAAAGTTGTTTCTGGTTTGGGGTTCCCTGTATAATACTATGCCAACAGCTACTAATTCTTGCAGTAGCCTTTCTTTGGTTACTCTAAGAATTCATTTATCTAAGAAACTCATTTTCATCCTTTTTCCCTTTATAGCAGTAGGCCTGTTTGCACATAGGATTTTCTCCTATTACTGATTCCTGTAAACTTCATATTAACTATGTTACTTGCTTCTCTTTAATACCTAATTACATTTTGAATAAAGCAGTATAAGAACAAATACATGAATATTGAAGTGGGCAGTAACCTCGACAGGGTTCTTTCTCTGTACTGCTTTATCTTTTGTTTAAACTTTCATTCCTCTCTGTCTCTTAAGTGTTGGATGGATAAAAGTTAAGTATGAAAACATGGCAACTGCAAAAGTTTCCACAGAAATGAGCAAAATTAAGTGTCATCCTGTCCAACATCAGCATCTTTGGGATTTAGCCTGAAGACTTCTGATCTCTCATAGTATGTAGAAGCTAGCCTGCAAATTGAGTTTGGCGTATGTGCTGAGATTTAAGTGGCATCAGAAAGCTGGAAATTTTCTCCTGGAAAAGCAGGTTTATCTCTTCAGTATTGGCAGTAAGTTCTATTTTATAAGCCTGGAATTATATTTTAAAATATTCTAGAATTTGACATGCCCTCAAATGAGCCTTGTCTGAAGAGGTTTCGGAGAAGGTAGTATGAACATATTTTCCAAATTTCAGTTTCCAAAATATAAGAACAATCCAGTGGTATCAGGGAAAGATGGAAACTATACACCTTGTGATTGAAGCCACTTTTGAGGAAAATTGTGGACTGTTTTGACATAGGAAGTAGTGACCAAGCCAAAAAATTCAGTGAAGTCAGAACACAGAAGAAAGTCACACAAAGTATTCTAACATGAAAATAAAAAAAATCAATTAAAAATTCAAATAAAAATTATGGTACCATATGTTACAGCAATAATGATGTTCATGCTGGCATGTAGCTCAGTGGTAGACCACTTGCCTAGAACACACAACATTCTGGGCTCCATTTCAACACTGTTAAAGTCAATGAGACTGTGGAAAATATATGTTCCTTTAGTATGACCCATACATTTATGAAGGTCAGTGTTTACAGGAATATACAAAATACTCTTTAGATAGAGTTTTTTTTAGTAGTATAGCAAAAATCTGAAAGTAAAATTTGTATGAAGACAAAAAAAGCATTATTTTACCCTAGACAGAAATGTAGAATATATGTTGGTCTTAGACTAAGGAGAGTGCAGTAGCAAAGATTATAAGGATATTAGAATTGTTGAATGAAGGCCAATAGGTATGGATTTATAATTAAACTTCATCATTCATCATCAGAGTAGGCTTCCACACAAGCCTTATAATCCCAGTGACTGTACTATGTGCTTAGAACCAAACTGCAAACACTGTCAGATATAATAAGCATGAAGTTCCCTTAAGGTTAAAACTTAGAAAGGGAACTTTGATGTAGGTGGTGCTGCCTCCCAGTTCATGGTACATAATTCTGTCAAAATCTGCTTTGCTAGCTCACAGATCTGATGGACTTTTTCCACACACTACATTTTCAATTAATTTCTGTGGCTGAGTGTACTTCAGATTTGTAAATAAATGTATGTTTGCTCAGTGCAAAAGGATCAATCCTAATTTGAAACAACAGGTAAAAAAAGAAAAAAAACTGAATAATTCAAGTGGCTAACAGGTCCTTGTTTGCTTTGATCACATTAAATTTTCAAATATGCCTCATTTGAAAATGAGAATGATTAGAAAAAAGACAAAATAGAAAATGAACGTTGCTGGCATGATGAATGTGTCAGGCCACACCAGTGTTTTATATTTTAATTCAATTTCAGAATCACTTTGCTTCACATGTGCATGCTTAGGCAGTGCTTTGAAAGAGAGAGGTGGCAGTGTGACTAGTTTTACAAGGAGTTTTAACCCAAATAAAGGATTGTGTGGTCTTACCTGTGCCCCCCAATGGAGGAACTAGAGAAAGGATTGAAGGAGCTGAAGGGGTTTGCAGTCCCATAAGAGGAACAACAATATGAGTTAACCAGTACTCCCAGAGTTCCCAGGGATTAAACCAAAGAGTAAACATGGAGGGACCTATGGCTCTAACTGCATATGTCTTACAGGATGGCCTAGTCAGTCATCAATGGGAGGAGAGGCCCTTGGTCCTGTGAAGGCTTGATGCCCCATTGTATTGGAATGCCAAGGCCAGGAAGAGGGAGTGGATAGGTTAACAAGAGGGATAGGGGGTTTTTGGAGGGGAAACTAGGAAAAGAGATAACATTTTAAATGTAAATAAAGAAAATATTTAATTAAAAACAAAGACTACCATGAAAAAAAATAAAAAAGATTGTGTGGGAACATCTACTATGTCCATTAGGGTTTCAGATCAATTGAAAGTACCTGTGACATTTAAGTCATAGCAACTTTGCAGTAAGGCTTGATATATTATTAGACGTATGTGTACAGTACTTCAGAAGAATTTAACTCAAGGACTGATCTTCCTTTTGCATCTCCATCATTGAACTGTCATTCAGTTTATAGTCTTAGGTTTCAGTTTGTGCCAAGATAGGTTTAATGTAGACTAAGACTGAGAAATTGCTTTTAAAAATGAGACAATTAAATGGGATTGTTGTCAGATATTTCTAAAAAAAAAAAAAGTCTTTAAAATAAAAGCTAAAGCCAATTTTAATTTCAAACCCGTTAGGTTGTTATGCCTGAAAAAGCAGTATCTTCACAGGAGGTTTTTACACTTGCCTCTTTTCTCACTATTTTCTCCCTATTAATTTTTATTTTAGCATTCACATTCTCCTCACACATAGTACTAATTGTTATATTCAGATGTATTGTTCTTTTTTACAATGTTATTTAAGAACATGATGTTCCTCAGACCTTCATGGATGGATAGCAAATGTTCTTAATCCAGTGAATATTGATTGACTCGTTTGTGTGACATACAAGGTAGGAAGATACTATTATAGGACCAGAAAGATGACAATAAGAGTCTTATTTTATATAAAGTGTGAATATTTTACTTACTTAGGAAATATTTACATTCTAAAATTGTACACTCAACCTTTTTTTTTTTTTTTTTTTTTTTTTTTTTTTTTTTTTTTTTTTTTTTTTTTTTTTTTGCGTTTTCTGCAATGAGTTTGGTTGAAGCAGACCCTAAACTTTTCTACCCTAGGTAAGTATTTTTGACTCGTGAACCCCTTTTCCAGCCAAGAGGTTATCATCCACAGCTTAATGGGTAAAGTTAGAAAGGTATTGCTCTAGTTTCCTACTATAGCTATGGTAACATAATGAAAAATCAACGTTGAGCAAGGCAGGATGTATTTGGCTTAAATTTCCATGTTGCATGCATTTTTTAAGGGATTTCAGGCAGGAATTGTGACAAGAATCTGAGGGAGAAACTGTGGATGAAAACTGCTGGCAACTTTGATAATAAGCACATGCATACATAGCTTTTTGTTTATATATAATATATATATATATTATATATATATTATATATATACATATATATATATATATATATATATATATATTACAGAGGCATCTTCCTAGAGAACAGTGTTGCCCACAGTAGGCTGGGGCCTCCTACATCATGCAATCAAGACAGCCCCCTGCAGATATGCCCAGACTGATTCCTCTTCCAGTCCCTTCTTCTGTGTCAAGTTGACATTTGAAGCTAATAGGACAGTCAGTATGGAGCTTGGGAACCTACAGACTTCTCATGCTACTATTTTGCCTGGGCCTCAACATTGCCTCAAGAATAAGATATTCCAGTTAGATGAAATTCAAGGTGAGTAAAACTCCAGTATACTGGCATCATTTATTGGACTTTCCTAACAGTTCATCCAAGCAAGTAGTTCTGATGCTCTAATAAGTAGCAAATTCTATATTAAGAGCTCCAATTATTTTTATTCCTGATTTCTTTTGTTATCTCTTAACCTGACCCTGCTTCATTAATAAATCTTTTTTTCTGAAATGATAGATTTTTCTTTCTTCTTTCTTTTCTTTCTTTCTTTCTTTCTTTCTTTCTTTCTTTCTTTCTTTCTTTTTCTTTCTTTCTCTCTCTTTCATTCATTCTTTCTTTCTTTCTTTCTTCCTTCTTTTTTTTCTTCTGCTTCTCTGCTCCTTATAGATAAATATTATATTCTA
This sequence comes from Mus pahari, assembly GCF_900095145.1. NCBI lineage: Eukaryota > Metazoa > Chordata > Mammalia > Rodentia > Muridae > Mus > Mus pahari. The sequence continues at coordinate 64,182,401 of NC_034600.1, forward strand.
GTCTCTTTTCTCCTCCTGTGACAAAACACTATATCAAAGAACATTTATAAAAGAAAATAGTTAATTGGGCTTCCAGGTTCAAAGGGTTAGCATCCGTGATGGCAGAGCAAAACATGAGCAGAGACAACTGGAAATGCATCACTTGATCCACAAACATGGGCATATAGTAAACATTGGAATTCCCTGAGTCTTTGAAACCTCAAAGCACCCTTTCTCCCTAGTCGCTTGCCTTCTGTGTAGAGCACATACCTTGTCACCATTTCATAAAATGGTTATCATTAATTCACAATTGGGCTGCATTGTCATTCAAAAAAACAAAGACAAAAAAAAAACAAAGACAGATAAACCCATGTTTACAATATCTTAAGGTATACAAATTGTTAATTTTAGATGATATAACTATATGTAAATTTTGACTACTAAATTTATTTCATACATAGAGCAATCACTAAAATAGTAATCTTTGACAAGAAGAGTAAGCTTTGGCTCCCAAGTGGTCACATGATCCTTAGATGAAATAAAGGGTATAATCTGATACACATGTGTTAGTGGGATATGATGTTCAGTAGAATATTTAATTTTCATATACAATGTGTTCACATTGAAGATAAGCACATAATGAGCCAACTGGTATCTGCCTTTATGTCTTCTCACTAGAACTCACAGCATCTCAATGGCGATAACACAAAGCAATAAAGGAAATAGTTCTGCCAGTTTTAAATAAAATAGTTTGCAACTCTTAGATTGGGAAAATACTTTTAGCACCTTTCTAGTTTTCTCTCTATTGAAAACTTGCTGATTAAAATTACCTAGCCACCAGAAGGATATTGTCTCCTAGCCCACTAAGTTGTGGCTCAAGGGGGATCATAAAAACCATAACAAACTCTAAGAAGCAGAGTGAAGATCTGTGAACTATAAAGATTCAGGTAGGGCTCACAGGAAGCAAGTTCCCATCCAAGAAAGACAACAGCTTATGGTTACTCAAACTGCCTATACATGGCAGCAGGGGAAAGGAACATTCAAAGTTCCTTTCAGTGAGAAATAACTGCTTCTCATTATGAAGTAATATTTTGATGTTTCCCTCTCATTGGGATCTGAATATGGAGGTGTTAAAATTTTTAATATTTTCACAATGTTTAGATGAAGAGAATCTTTAAATAATTATTCAGAGTTATTGAAAACTCAGGAATATTCCTGATTTTATGAGACATTATTGATATTAAACTTTCATATATTTGTAACAAGTATCAATATGATAGGCTTTGGTTAATAGGAAACTTTTTTATTTTACCTGTTTTATATTAATTTTTATTTTGTATTTATGTTTATATTTCTGTTGTTTTACCTGTATTTATATTTATTTTACCTTCTAGTGAAAATAGATTACTTTCTCATACAATATATCCTGATTACAGCAAAAGACCAAATGTCAGCAGCTAGGTTATGCTCCAGTTTGAAATTAGAAAAAATATCAATATGATACTGGAATGACTATTGATGTTATAATGAACAATTATAGAGTAAAAGCTTGATGAGAAATGACTTTGTGTCCATTTACTATAGTCTACAATAACTATGCATTGTTTTAAAATAAATGATCAGTCAAGAATAATGAAAGTAAATATTAATGAGATAAGATCTTAAATACATTTTAACTAAGCCAAAAGAACCTTAAAAACATAGTTGAGGCATACCAAGTATGAGATGCAACAATGAATGGAAAAAGTAAATATTTCTTCTTACATTTAGTTGCCTAGTGGTATATGATACCATAGATAAATCATATGTACAAATTGAAAGTACAAGAATTTTTATTGAACTATTTCAGTGTATCAGTTCAATATTATGATCTGAATGAGTTGTACTAAACCAGAGAGTTGCAACAACAACAACAACAACAACAAAGACATATGCAAGTGCCATATTGAATAAAGACACTTGGCTTTGAAGTATGGCATTCAATAGCATTGACTAGTCTGACACAAGGCTCCAGCTGAAAGAAAAATGGAAGATCAGTAAGCATAGTGTTTGGTTTATAAGCTATAGGGGTTGTTAATAAAAGTTAGAACTGTGGCTTAAAGAAATGCAGCTACACTAATGGACACTGTCAATTGCCAGTAAAAGAAAAAAAAGTTATGGATTCTTGTATTAATAACTGCTCTCTCTCTCTCAATACGGTATTTAGAGTTGAGCCAGTTTCCAAGCTAAAAATACATTCATTAAGAAGAAAGTCTATCTTCTTTGAGGATAAAAGCTGAATTTCCATAGGAAAACCAAATCTGTGATAAATTTCTATGTTTCCTCAAAGTGCACTACAATAACTTCCTGAAAGACTGCCTGTTAGATAATTAGAATACTTAGTTCTGAGGAGTCCAACTGATTAAGTGGTAGTTTACTGTAACACCAGTGGACCCAATATAAAACTATAGTGCCTATGTTTTAGAAGTTATAAATGAATTGTTGAATCTACCCCAATCTGTGACAAGTCTGGTGATTTAATCTACCAAAGTGCAGTTTTGCCTTGATAATTCATTATACAGTGTAGGATATACATATATTCACAAAAAGAATTATAGCAGTGGTATCATGATTGGAATACCAGGTTTAAGCCCTAGCAACTTCTCTCCTCTTAGTCAATAGAACCAATTAAAATACAAGACCACAACTATAGACGGTATAGCAGAGATTATTGTCATTCTAAACAAAGTATGTATTATTCAGGGTTTCTATTCCTACACAAACATCATGACCAAGAAGGCAGTTGGGAGGAAACGGTTTATTCAGCTTGCAATTCCACATTGCTGTTCATCAGTGAAAGAAGTCAGGACTGGAACTCAAGCAGGTCAGGGAGCAGGAGCTGATGCAGAGGCCATGGCTTGCATCCCTTGGCTTACTGAGCCGAGACTACCAGCCCAGGGATGGTCCCACCTACAAGAGGACCTCCCACTTGATCACTAATTGAGAAAATGCCNNACAGCTGGATCTCATGGAGGCATTTCCCCAACTNAAGCTCCTTTCTCTGTGATAACTCCAGCTGTGTCTATTTGACACAAAACTAGCCAGTACAATTGACCCCTTGTCAACTTGACACACAAACACATCGCTAGTAAGCCTCAACCCTTAGTTTCTTATTCATCCCCAAGATCTAAACAACTTTAAAAGTCCCACAGTCTTTACATATTAAAAGTTCAATCCCTTTAAAATAGCCAATATCTTTTAAAATTCAAAGTCTTTTAAAAATTCAAAGTCTCTTAACTGTGGACTCCATTAAAATATCTTCTTTCTTCAACAGGGAAAATATATCAGGGCACAGGGACAATCAAAAGCAAAAATTAAACTCGAACTGTCCGATGTCTGGGATCCAACTCATGATCTTCTGGGCTCCTCCAAGGGCTTGGGTCACTTCTCCAGCCATGCCCTTTGTAGCACACTGCTTGTCTTCTAGGCTCCAGCTGCCTGTACTCCACTGTCGCTGCTGCCCTTGGTGGCCATCTCATGGTACTGGCATCTCCAAAAACTGCTGTCTTCCACTATAACTAGGCATTACCAACAGCCTTTCATAGGCTTTCTTCATGTTGCCAAGCCTCAACTCCTTTGCATGACCCCTTCAGTCCTGGGCCTTCAATTACAACTGAGGCTGCACCTTCACCAATGACCTTCCATGGCCTTTAAGGTGCCGAGCTTCAGCTGCTCTGCGTGACCCCTTCATGCCTTCAGAACCAGTACCACCTGGGTAACTCTTACACATTACTAATTCCAGCCACATCCCAAGATACAACCTTGACTAGATCTGGAACACAGCCTCTGTGCTCTCAGAAAACACTGCCCAGAAGATGTCTCCTCAATGATGCTGGTCTCTTCTTAATCACCACTAATTTCTTAGCTCCAGCTAACCAGCATCAATAGTCCCAGTAATGCAAAGGTTTCACTTTAGTAGTTCTGGCATCTTGTTAATCACAGCTGATTCTTCAGCCCCAGCTAACCAGAACCACAGAATCTTCACAATCAAAATAGCAATGGCCCTAAAAAGCATCTTAAATCTTCCCTCTGAAATTTCACAAGCCAGTCCTCCATCTTCTGCACTGTTCTCAACATTATCTTCGAAGCTCCTACACAATATCTGCAGAGCTCTTAACAATGAATGGATCTTCTAGCCCAAAGTTCCAAAGTCCTTCCNCAGTCCTCCCCAAAACATGGCCAGGTTGTCACAAGAATACCCCTCTATCCTGGTACCAATTTGTCTTAGTCAGGGTTNCTATTCCTGCACAAACATCATGACCAAGAAGCAAATTGGGAAAGAAAGGCTTTATTCAGCTTACATGTCCACATTGCCGTTCATCACTGAAAGAAGTCAGGACTGGAACTCAGGCAGGTCAGGGAGCAGGAGCTGGTGCAGAGGCCATGAAGGAATGTTCCTTATTGGCTTGCTTCCCCTGGCTTGCTCAGTCTGCTCTCTTATAGATCCAAGACTACCAGCCCAGAGATGGTCCCACCCACAAGGGGACCTTCCCCCTTGATCACTAATTGAAAAACTGCCATACAGCTGGACCTCATGGAGGCATTTCCCCAACTGAAGCTCCTTTCTCTGTGATAACTCCAGCCTGTGTCAAGTTGACACAAAACTAGCCAGTACAAAGTGAAAGTAAAAACCTTCACTAAACCTTTCATAGAGTTGGGCATAAATTATACAAAGCTAAATTATTTCCATACTGTTATGTTTAGTGTTTGTCTTTGCTAGGAATGTGTATTTCCCTCTGACAATATATAATGCTATTTTTATCCATTAAAGTAGCATACATCATTGAAGAGTTGAAATTGCTAAATTTAGAGTTAATTTTGGCATGAATTTTCTTCCTCATGAAATTTTGTGGCATTTTATATCATTAGCCTGAAGTCTCACTAACTTCATAATTTCACATGCTTGTCTTTACACGTATGTCTGTACAAGGTCCCTATCTGCATTCCTGCTAGAAGGGAATTATTTGCATTGATGATTGATTTTTATCTATACTATACTCCTACATTAAACTATAAAATTTCTCTATACTGGGAATAACAAAAATATCACACTAAATAGAAATGTTTACCAGAGAAGTACATAGTATGAAGGATATTTTAGGTATTTAAGGTGGCACTGAATGTTCTAGACAAAATTCTCAATTCCTAGAATCAGCAATAATACTATATGAGTGCAATGTGTCCTGAAGGTAGCTATCAATGACTGCATTTTGGTAAGCAGCAGTAATGGAAAACTTGGGTCTCAAATTAACCATTATATCCAATTTAATAACTGGCAAATCTTGATCATCTTGTTCCTTCAGTTGAATAAATACTGTGTTCTGGGTCCATTAATACTGTTACATACTGTTACAATTAGAAGGCATACAAGTGACCACACATTATGCCTTTTTTCTCAGTAATGTGGTTTAATTGGTACAATTGATGACTACACTGTTACAGCAGCAGAGTCTGATTGTATTTGAGGAAACTATTAAACTGTCACCCTTTATGTAATTTGAAGCCATTAAATCTTTTCCGTCAGGGGGAGTGGTTTAATCAGCTATTTTGGCACAAACACAATCACAGTACTTTCTAGATTGAGGCAGGAAAATGGCCACAATTTAAAATACATGATAACATTCTATTTCCGAAAGATTAAAAAGCTTGAGGTAGCATCAAGGTTGATGCCCCAGCATAAGGGAATACTAGGGCAGTGGGGCAGGAACGGGTGGGTGGGTGGGGAAGCACAAAAAAATCTTGTGGTAGGAGGGAAATTTACCTTTCTTACTGTGAGTTGAGTTCTGGGTATAGATCTGAACTCTACCTTATGTATTCTGATTATGAATTTGCACACCCTGCTGAAGTGAGTATCCCTCTGCCTATGTTGTTGCTAATACCTTACCACTTTCTAACTGCTGTGGAGTACCATGTTTCCTGCCCTATTTCTAATTTGTATTTTATCCCCATATGGGGACATTCTTAAATCTATATTATCCTTTAGTCTTAGCCCTCTGAACATTTACCCTTCTTAATAATCAATTACTGATTACTTTTCTTTATGGTTTATACAGCCTTTATGGGTGATAGAAATTCACTTTTTTGCCTAAATACTGAATTTCTGTCATTAACTAATAGAAGTCTTACTATGAGGTTGAGAATTCCAGCTAAAAATCTCCTCTTGGAGAAGGGAAATTCTGTAGGAGGACCAGCAGTCTTAATCTGGACCCCCAAGATCTTTCAAACACTGGACCACAAAACAGACATCATACACCAGCTGATATGTGGCCCCCAACACACATATAGTAAAGGACTGCAGGGTCTGTGGTCATTCAGAGATGAAGCACCTAAACCTCAATGGACAGGAAGCCCCAGGGAGTTTAGAGGTCAGGTGGGGTTGGGGGGGGGTAGGGGCATCCACGTGGAGATGGGGTGAGGTGGGGAGGAGAAATGGGATGTGGAGCAGACAGAAGGTGGATGGAGAGGGGCAGGAAGTGGAATATGGAGTGTAAAAAAAGGAAATAAAAATAAAATAAAATTTAAAATAAATAAATAATAAATAAAAATAAAAATATCCTCTTGGCATCGCAAATGCTAACTTCCAATTAATCAACTTCATAGTTTGTTCTTTTTTTTTTAAAAAAGATTTATTTATTATTATAACTAAGTACACTGTAGCTGTCTTCACATGCACCAGAAGAGGGTGTCAGATCTCATTACAGATGGTTGTGAGCCACCATGTGGTTGCTGGGATTTGAACTCAGGACCTTCGGAAGAGCAGTCAGTGCTCTTAACCACTGAGCCATCTCTCCAGCCCTCATGGTTTGTTCTTAAGCAACATTTTTCCCTCCCACCCAGTACTTCAACGATAGCAGCTTCTAACATCATCCATTGGACTTCTCTCTGTGTGTAATTTCCCTGCACTCATTCTATGAACCCTTCTCCAGAGTCTTTTCTCTCTGCTTTCTAAAAGTCTTTCTCTGCTATTTTTTTTTTTTTTATTTCCTGGAGGTAGGAAGTCTCATCATTCACATTTTTTACTACCTCTAATCACCCTTAACATTTTCATCACAGGGATTTTTATAACTTGGGGATTTAGTTGCATCCCTGCCTTGGCCTAGTTTCTTTTTCCAATAACACAACACCGCCAATTTGGTAAATTACATGGAAAAGACAGAAACACGGGAGTAAAATAGAATACTTTCTTCTTCCCTTCCCTGTCCTAAGACCTCTCCATCTGCTTATATAGCCAGTGTTCAGTTATAGCTCAGGATTTTCTACAAAGAACTGATAAATTTTCTAGTCTCATAATTCCTCACAATAGGGATTTTTGATGTGGGTGACTTCCCAGTCCAAAGACCTCTCTGTATACAGTTCTACTGAATGACTAAAGTTTGAGGAAAGTGTTCAAATATTTGTAATAGGATTAGAGAGGCAATGACAGACACAAAAATTATTTGCCTTATTTAACTACATCACTGATCCCTGGCCCCTTTGCACTTTTCCTGTCCAATTCCATTTCATCCATTGCTTTCTGTAAATGGGCATCCACTGGGCTTCTTTTGTGTCCACGCTTTTTTTTTTTTTTTTTCCATTGCTAAAATGTCTCTTTCCTTTTCTTTGGCAAATTCTCAGCAAGCCCTGGTCATCACAGGCCTTTGAGCACTTCACAAGGCTTTCCAGGGAGAGCTTGCATGACATCAGTGTTTAATAAATAATTCTAACTACATGTGGTGCTTTCAGCTGCTGTTTTCCTTCCTTTCACTCTTTGTCTCACTAATCACTTTCTCAAAAGCTGTAATTTTATCAGGTGTCCCTGATGTCATTGGCACAAAGAGGTTTATTGTAGAAACACAATAAAACTATCTTTCTGGATATTATCTCATATTTATAGAAATAGACTTACATTTTTCTTAATCAGTTTTATTATGTTTTTAGTTAGCTTTTATTTCAAATCAAATATGATATATTTCAGAATCATCATAGTTTTTTTTTTTAACAAGAAAAGATTACTTTCTGTCAGAGTATAGCAGAATGTACAAATATTTTATTAGTATTTTCAAACGGAAAGTCATTTCTTTCATAATTCACATGAAAATAACAGCCTCAAAAAACTAAATGCTGTGAGAGATAATATATTGTAAGAAAGACAAAGATAGGGTTGTTTTTAAATAGCTGAGCTTTTGGAAATAACTAAATCCTCTGCTGTTTCCTAGATATAGAGAAGATTGCATAATAATTTTTATATTTGAACTTTCTCATCTGAAAAATGGGTATAATGTGAAATATGACCTTCTCAGGTATTTTTAGACTATACAATATCAACATTCATCAGGGCTTGAACAAGTTTGACACTCAGAGTCATTCAGTAAAAAAGTTATTCTTACAAGTTGTAGGGTTTGGGTTGGACTATGAGAATACTGAGTTAGTCAAAAATGAGTGAGACATAAAGGAAAGGAAGCAACAATGGCAAGATTTTGCCTCCCTTATGAATGCTCACAGGATTATTTATAAACAAGAGATTAATCCAGTAGAGGGTGCCATTGTAGAAGATAGAAAACTAATTTGAAGATGTGGCGTATCACGGATTTATACACAGAGGCTCTCTGGATGCTTGCATCCCACAACATTGGCTATTGGTTGGCAACATAGCTTATTTAGTGTGGAACTAAAAGTGATAAAGTTAAAGTATGTTTGCTGTGCTGGTAATATAATGAAGCTTGGTGAATTTTTAAGTGTATAAAAGGGAGAACAGAAATGAAAATAAAAGACTTGACTATTGGTGCTGTCTATGTCTTTAAGCAAGCAGCCATACTATTCACCCTGAATTATGAGTCCCTTAATTCTGAGTTGTGACTTGGTGCTAAAGGGCACATTGGTATGTTTCCTCCTTAACTGTGAAATTCTTCACTTTTATTGTTTCTCACTCGCACATTCAAACCTTGCAAATGCTGTATTATTACACTATTACATAACAAAATCACTGCTATCTCTCACTTGTATGTACTGATCTATGCACAGCACCTTCTGTCAAATAAGTCAGGACCCCCGTGTCTGACGAAATCAATTCATCAAAACTGCTGGGCTTCCTACTAATCATCTTTCTCGCAATGTATTACTAAGCCCATTAGCAGCCTTTAGTGTTTCAGCTTGGGTGTAGCAAAACAACTTTGTGTTTCACTGCTCTCTTTGAAAAGAAATCAATGGTTTTCAAACTAAACTACTCATGACAATCATGTTAGATTCATTAGCATCTGCCCTGGTTGTCTGTATGGAGGTTCTACTGCAAACCTGATTTGCGTTTTTTATCTGTAAGGAGCACAAGGTTTGAATTGCCTAAATGTTTCTTTAATTATTGCTCCAATTCTCTTCCACACCCATTCACCTCAAACCTTCCACAAGCAGAGAGCAGGACTAATTAGTATCTAATTGATATTTTTTTTCAATAGTGCAACAGAATCACTCTCAATACAAAGAGAGTAATTTCATTATGCGCTGTAGAGAACACTTAATCAGTCATAATAGCAAATATGGGAGTATTTGTTAGGTCCTTAGAATGATGCATTTTAAATAAGAGGCACCTGGATATCTCTACTAGATTTTTGTTATATAAATAAGAAAACTTTATAACAACTCATTTATTCCTTGCATAAAACTGAGGCATTATTGTACAATCACACAAATAGGTAGTGTGGACAAGAAAATGAAAAACGATAAAGCTTCTCTCTACGAACACATTAATGATTGGGGAGAATTTTGAAAAACAAAACTATGAGATTGTAGACTTGTCCTGAGGATCCTACAGTCACAAGAAAGGGCAAACACTGGTATAAAGATGAGTAAGAGGGACTCCTGGAAGAGGTTTAATCATTGACCCAGAAAGAATGCAGAGAAGTAGCCATTGGGATGGAGGAAAGATTGAGACATTCACTCAAGCCAATCAGAAATCATGGAAAATATGACAGCATAAGAAAGATATTCTCAGTGGTATTTGTTGAATGTATTTTATATTCATTAAATACATTCAAGCTATAGAATAATTTTTAATATCACACTCAACTTAAAGTTCACTGTTTCAAGTTAAAATATTAAGGTGTTCTTTAAAAGATGTAAAAGCAACAAAATGTTTTTATAAATATTGTACGTTAGGCTAATTCTGCAGTAAATAAATTTCCGTGCTAAAATTTAAAGGAACACCTCAAACAACACACACACACACACAAACACACACACACACACAGACANACACACACACACACACAAACACCCACACAGAGAGAGAGAGAGAGAGAGAGAGAGAGAGAGAGAGAGAGAGAGAGAGAGAGAGAGAGGAAGTTTGTTTTCTTATGGGTTTTATTTGTTTCTTTGTTTTTTTAGTTGAACTAATTTTTTATTATATTCAACACAATATATATTTTTATACCATTCATAAAATTGGTGGACATGTTATTGAAGGAACATAAATCTTTCTGTTTGTTTTTTAGTAGAGCTTGGAAATCTTGGCTCTTACTGTGGTACAACCCCCCAAAAAGAAAAATTTTTAGACATTGGAGTTCATTGTAATAAGGCTGTAACTCAATGTCCCTCACATTACCAAAGGATTTTTACCTCCATAGTAGCTAAGCTAAGAGTTGACAGTTCAGCTGTGCCAAGGAATGAATTGTAGGCACAATTATTTGGATGCATATTTCCTGTTGTGGTCAAAGTTATTTGACTTAAGTGATTGTCATAATTCTCAGCCCACAGGGAAAAGGTTACATTCATTTAAGAATTGGTGTGTGTATTAAGACAGTCTGTCAATGAAGTAATTCATCAACTCTTTCAATGAATGGTTCGGCTTAGAGGGTGGCATAGACATTAGGTGAGGGTAAGCTTCTGGTTAATTGGCTGTAATGATTTTGAAAAGCACTCATCTCAGAGAAAGAGTAACTTATAACGTCCTCTTCTTCAAAATTGATACGATAACTTTAAATATCAAGCAAAACATTGAGTTTCATTCTTTGTTATTATCCTACAAGCTACCTCCCACATTAATTGTCTATATTTCTTTATGCTGTATAAATAATTTTGAAATAAGTAAGCTGTTCTGAAAACCATAGTATAGTGTAAAAACATCAAATAAATAATCCTACTAATAGACAGGCTGAGATAGGAGAAGCATGATTTCAAGACCATTATGTGGCACACAGCAAGACCCTGTCATGTACAAACAAGCAGAAAGTGTATATGGATTGTACAATATTGGACCTATTTCTCCAATTACCAAATTAGACCACTGGATGACAGCCAACGAATTTCTAATTCCTCATATTTTTGAATTTCAATTGATTGGGATATGCTGTTACTATTAATTTTCATATTAAGAGATATTAAGGGAAAGTGATTGTTATTTTTGTTGTTAGAGGTGGAATTATGCTTGTGTGGGTTTGTTGAAGATTACTTTATTGCTTTTTCTAGGGTGCAGTTTTACTCCTTGTGTTGGTGTTTTCCATCTATTATCCTTTGTAGGGCTGGATTTGTAGAAAGATATTGTATAAATTTGGTTTTCTCATGGAAAATCTTGTTTTCTCCATCTATGGCAATTGAGAGTATTGCTGGGTATAGTAGACTGGTCTGGCATTTGTGTTCTTTTAGTGTCTATGTGACATCTGCCCAGGATCTTATAGCTTTCATTGTCTCTGGTTAGAGGTGTGGCGTAATTCTGATAGGCCTGCCTTTATATGTTACTTGACATTTTCCCCTTATTGCTTTTAAAATTCTTTGTTTAGTGCATCTGGTGTTTTTCTTGTTATGTGACAGGAGGAATTTCTTTTCTTGTTAAGTCTATTTGGAGTTCTGTAGATTTCTTGTATGTTCATGGGCATCGCTTTCTTTAGGTTAGGGAAGTTTTCTTCTTTAATTTTGTTGAAGATATTTACTGGCCCTTTAAGTTGGGAATCTTCACTCTCTTCTATACCCGTGATCCTTAGGTTTGGTCTTCTCATTGTGTCCCAAATGTTTTGGGTTAGGAGCTTTTTGCATTTTTTTCTATGATATCTGTACCTGAGATTCTCTCTTCCACAGCTTCTGTTCCCTTTCCTAGGTTTTTTAACTCCAGGGTTGTCTACCTTTGTGATTTCTTTATTGTTTCTAGTACCATTTTTAGATCCTGAATGGTTTTGTTCCTTTCCTCTCCTGTTTGACTGTATTTTCCTGTAATTCTTTAAGGTATTTTTGTGTTTCCTCTTTAAGGGATTCTAGCTGTTTACCTGTGTTCTCCTATATTTCTTTAAGGGAGTTATTTATGTTCTTCTTAATGCCCTCTATCATCATCATGAGAAGTGATTTTAGAACTGAATCTTGCTTTTCCGGAGTGATGATGTATCCAGGACTAGCTATGGTGGGAGAATTGTGTTCTGTTGATGCCAAATAGTCTTGGTTTCTGTTGCTTATGTTCTTATGCTTGTCTCCCACCATNTGGTTATCTCTAGTGCTACCTGCCCTGGCTATATCTGACTGGAGCTTGTCCTTCCTGTGATTCTGATTGTGACAGAACTCCTCAGAGTCCAGCTGTCTCTGCAACTCTGTGATTCTGGAATCTTGTGATCCTGGGTGTGTCAGAACTCCTGGGAGTCAAGCTGTCTCTGGGACCCTGAGATCCTGGTATGACCAAGTTCCTGAGATCATGTGATCCTAGGTGTTTTAGAGCTCCTGGGAATAGAGCTTTCTCTGGGTGTTGTGGGATTGGCTGTGGAGTTTGTGCCCAAGGTTTGCTCAGGGCACGGGCATGACAGATCTGAAGGAAATTGCACCACAGGTTTGGTGGAGCCACTGCATGCCTGAGTCCTGCTGGTCCCAGTAACGCCTAGTGTTGGTTTTGGGACAGTTGTTATGTCCTCCTCACCTCAATCCTATCTCTTTGTTTAATTGACTGATTACTTTTTTTTTTTTTAAATATGAGAACAGTGTTCCTCTCTGTGGCTGGCCAAGAACTCACTGCATAGATGAGGATGGTGTTTAAACTTAGAGATTCATCTGACTTGGCCTCCTGAGTTCTGAGATTAAAGTTATTTTCCAATTTCAACACAGGTTTTCTCACATGTCATCTGGTGGAGGCATAGTCTCAACTGGTATTCCTTCTTCTAAAATGACTATATAGCTTGTCCCCAAAGGACATAATATTAGAAAATAAAGGTTCTATAGGAAGAAGGGAGAAAACCAGCAAGAATATTTATGTATTCTAATCCTGACTAAACAAGAAAAATATACTATTTGTGTTGAGAAAATCAGTACTTTGCAATAAACTTAGCTTGATTTTGTTTTGATTTCTTATTATTATCAATTAATATACATAACAAAGGATTTCATCATGCCCTTTGAAAACATACATCATTTTTAACAGTCCTCCCCTCCTATTGCTCTGCACCATGTCCATGTACAATTCTTCTCCCTCTGCTTAGTCCCTCTTACACTTCCATGCCACATGTTTTTCCATGACAACCCATTTGATTTGAATCCAATCTTCTTTCTAAGACTTTGTTTGTTCATTATTGTCTTTCTAGTTCATGACCTGTATCCGTATCTCCATGCATAGCTATGCAAATTAATGACTCCACCTATGAGAGAAAAGATGCAATATTTTCCTGAGTCTCCTTTAATTCAGTTAATAGAAAAATATCCAGGTACTTTTAGTTCCCTCACTAGTATGTATAAATGGTATACTAATGAGCAAAATAGTTTTACCTAGAAGTATAAACACATACATCACACACACACACACACACACACACACACACGCACACGCACACGCACACGCGCACGCGCACACGCGCACACACACACACACACACACACACACGTCACGTAAAATAGAAAAATACATTTAAAGTTCAAACTTAGCTAAGAAGCTACTGGAAAATGATAAGAGCTGGGAAAGGAAGAATCAGTTTCTCTTAAGAATATGTTCCTGAGTAGAATGAACGTTTCTCACTGCAAGCTCAAACTTGAAAGAATTTATGTGATTTTTTTTTAATTCAATATTTTATCTACTTACATTTCAAATGTTAACCCCTTTCCCGGTTTCCCATCCGGAAAAACCCTATCCCATCCCACCTCCCCCTGCTCCTATGAAGGAGCTCCCTCCACTCACCCACCCACTGCTGCCTCCCTGACCTGGCATTACCTTACAGTGGGGCATGAAGCCTTCACAAGACCAAGGGCCTAACCTCACATTGATGTCTGACAAGACAGTCTTCTGCTACATATGCAGCTGGAGCCACGGGTTGCTCCATGGGTACTCTTTGTTTGCTGGTCTAGTCTCTGGGGTTGGTTGATAGTGTTGGTATTCCGATGGGGTTGCAAACCCCTTCAGCTCCTTCAGTCCTTTCTCTAACTCCTTCATAGGGGACCCCTTGCTCAGTCCAGCGGTTGGCTGGGAGCATTTGCCTCTGTATTTGTTGGGCTCTTGCTGAGTCTTTCAGGAGACAGCTATATCAGGCTCCTACTTTAAGCAGGGGAAATAAGAAAAAGAATTTGAGTGTGAAGAGAAAGGGGGATCTGAGAGGAGTTCAAGCAAGAGTGCTGAATATGATCAGAACACATGCTATGGAGGTCTCAAAGAAATCAAAATAAGGAAGAAATAGAAGACAAGAAACCCTTAAGTACAATATAGAATCCTGTCAAGAGGCCATACCAAATGAGAATACAGTCAATATTAGAATCGTTTAGAATTTATAGACAAAATTACTGAAAACCTAACCTCACCGAATTTACCAGATTATCGCCACTAGGCCATGCTCTTCTGTATCCTTTAAACTTATATTTATATGGCTCCCAAAAGTACACGAACTTTATATGTGATGCTTAATTTTTTATTTCTGAATATGCTTTGACATGCAATATCCAATTAAGTAATTTGTATCCTATTCTGTTTACTACTTGTTCTTGCAATCATAAGCAATAGACCAGCAAGTCAGAAAAAAAAAAAAAATATATATATATATATATATATATATATTTCACTAGAAGAATCTGGGTCATCTAACAACAAGCATTTGAGTGTACGTAATGATATATAAATACATATATAATATAAATTTTTGGACTGATGACTCTATAGACCAAGGTCATTATAGAATAACTAGTAATCTATTAGTAACTAGGCTGGGATCCATTCCTGAGATATCTTGCCAAAGATTCTGGCCTCATTCTGGTCCTGCTTTAAGAACTTGCATGAGACACAGTTAAATGACAATGAATTAATTGTTTTGTAAGAGGAAATGTCAAGGCAACATAATTTTGACTCTGCAGAATACTCATTACTGATTATACCTATGCAGTTCTATAAAGAGAAAAAGAGCAGTAAATGAGGCAGAAACAAATGTGAGAAATGTGCTTGTTGGAGAGGAAAAGTTCATGAAGAAGCTTAGTGCCTCAGCCAAATCATGATCTGGATAGCAAAATGGGATGGTCAAAGATATCTAGAAACTGATGATGCAACAACATATGCATGCAATAGGATACGGCAAATTTCTTAGATATTATAACATTGGAAATGTTACAGATGTATCTTACCACCCTACAGGTCAAGAAGTTATGGAGAGATCTAACAGGACTTTAAAGGAAAGGCTCATAGAAGAGAGGGAGTGTAAAGCTTATGGCATTTATTCATAAATAATTAAGACTCAGAGCCATTATTCTGAGAACAAAGAGACTGGGTGGAAAAGCTCTTGGCTACACATTCTGGTCTCCTTAAAACTACCTCTCAGGGTGCTGTGTTTATAATAGGGTGAAATTACAGTTAGAAGGTGGTTGTGAGCAAGAAGTGATAAGCTATGATCTACCATGGTCAGAGTGGTGAGCAGTGGGTAGAAAGTGGTATGTTTTCATAGTGAACCTAATGGGATGGACTTCTGGACCCCTGTATATAACATGAAAAGAAAGAAGAATCTATTTCTAAAGTCTCATTTTTCTTTTTATGCCTGCTCAGTATACAGTCATTGTCCTATACAGTGTGTCTCATTATGAGTTTTTGATGTAAACTACTTTATGTTGATAAATATAAAGATTGATGAATTTACCCCTTGATAATTTTATGATTTTGATTTTGATTTGATTTTTTGCACACATTAAATAAATCATGTGATTCTTAAAAAAAAAAAAAAAAAGTCCATACTACTAAGGATTTCTGCTCTGAATTGAAAAGACAGAGGGGTGGGTACCCTACCTTCAGAACAAGAAATTTTCAACACACATAATAGTTCTTTCTGAAATAGTGGGATGTGAATGACCCTAAAGAAGCAGTTAAAACTTTAAGCATCATGTTAGTGTAGAGATAAACGACTAAAAGCATGATAAACAAAATAAGACTTGTGTAGTAGTGTACATTATCTTTCTCAATCCACATTAAAAATATTCCTAGAAACTTCTATGAACATATTTGTGTTTTAATTATCTTGGAGAACCTGGCTTACTCATGTTGAAAATCTTATAATGTGCCTGAAATTTTCAACATGCAAGAGACTATGAGGAGTTTACATCATCTGAAAATCATACTAGAAACATTTCAAAGAGACTAATATATTAACTGAAAGGCCAGCTAGCCATTTAAAATGACTTCTGGATTTTCAAATGCTAAATTTTGCCCACCATTGGATTACAGAACTTTCTGAATTTTAAAAAATAAAAATGTACTTTAAGAGTTAAGTTAGTCTCTGTTCTATTTGGAGCAAAGACTGAAGGAAAGGCCATCCAGAGACTGCCCACCTTGGGATACATTCCATCTGCACACTCCCCCCCCCATTGCTGATACCAAGAAGCTCTTGCTGACAGGAACCTGGTATGACTGTCCCCTGAGAGGTTCTACCAGCACCTGAACAATACAGATGCAGATACTCACAGCCAGCCATCAGATTGAGCCCTAGTACCCCAATGGAAGAACTAAGGAAAGGACTGAAGGAATCAAAGGGGATTGCAACCCCATAAGAAGAACAATATCAACTAACTGGACCACCCTAACTTCCCAGGGTGTAAACCAACAACCAAAGAGTATAAGTGAAGGGAATCATGACTGCAGATATATATGTAGTGGATGGCCTCATCTAACATCGATGGGAGAGGAGGGAGACTTAATACTCCAGTATAGGGGGAATGGTAGACGGGTGAGGAAGGAGTGGGTGAGTGAAAGAGCACCCTCATAGTGGCAAAAGGATGGGTGGGGGAGATGAAATGTGGGGTTCGTGAAGGGGTAACAGAGAAAGGGAATATCATATAAAATGTAAATGAATAAAATGATTAATAAAAAACAAAGAAAGAAAAGAGGTAAGTTAGATGCTTCAGAACAACATCTTATTTTTTAAATTTTATTTATTTATGTATTTATTTATTTATTTGATATTTATTTACATTTCAAATGTTATCCCCTTTCCCAGTTTCCCCTCTGGAAATCCCCTATCCCATGTCCTCTCCCTCTGCTTTTATGAGTGTGCTCCCCCACCCAGCCTCCTACACCTGCCTCCCTGCTTTGACATTCCCTTACATTGAGGCATCGAGCCTTCACAGGACCAAGGGTCTCTCCTGCCATTGATGCCAGACAAGACCATCCTCTGCTACATATGCGGCTGAAGTCATGGATCCTTCCGTGTGTATTCTAGTTGGTGGTTTAGACCCTGCAAGCTCTGAGAGGTCTGGTTGTTGTCTTTTAAGCGACTTTTTTTCTCATTTGATTTTTGAAGGGGAATGATTAATGATAGCCCACTTAAATCATATATTTGAATATTGATTGAAATATTCATTGATTTTTAAAATATTAAAATGGTAATTTCTAATCTTCATGAAATCTAAAAATCGTCCATTTAGAAATATTCATTTTTCCAGAGGTGGAGAAGTGGCTCAGCAGTTAAAAGTATGTGGTCTTTGAGAAGTGTATGAGTTTATTTACTTCCCATCCTACAGATCAAACTGTTTAAAACTGCTTTGTAACTTCAGCTCCAGGGAATACAGAACTTCAAGCCTTTATCTTCACAGGTACGCACATGCATCTATCCACTCATAAATAATAATTAAAATCAATACAAATAAATCTTAAAAAGTACATTTTCTTTTGCATATTCTGTTGTAGTAAAGTAATGACTAATTTTCAAATCAACAATAAATTATCCAGATCATCTCATCTGCTATGAACTAAAGCTGAAAGGTACAATTCCTGTTCTTACTCATTCTCAAGTGCAGGAACAGTATTGTAATTAACCTGCCACATGGGAAGGGAAGAGAATCAGAATGAGAGACATAATGGAGGGGGGTATTACTTTGGCTGAAGAAAGTGTTCAGTGCCTAATTACAGTTCTTTTAAGTTAGCAAGAACAGGCAGACACTTTCTCGTTTTCCGTTGCAATGAGTAAGTGTGCTGCTTTGCCACACACACACACACACACACACACACACACACACACACACACACAAGCACACTTCTTCCAAATAGCCATTACTCATGAAAAAGAAATGCTATCATGCTATCAGAAACATATTAGTTTAAGAAATGAACTTTGCTCCAAGTAGATGCAATTTGACAATATAGAAAACTAAAGAATGGAACAAAACTGAAAATTGTATAATATTCATTAATGACTGTTAAACAAAAATGTTAAATATTTAAAAATGCATGTGTGAGATTAAAAAGTGAGGAAACAGATAAGAAAGTAATACGCTACTTGAAATTAAAGACATTCACACCACATCAAGTGTGTAGAACTTAAAAGCTGAATGTAAAAGTAACATTTTCAATTCTTGATGTTAATTTTTGACTCCTTCTGACCTGTGTCACCATTTTTCTGGTGTCTGTTTCCACTGACAACCACATCTACTGTCTCTAGCAACAGGTATTTTAAATTTTTTTGGATAATGCAGAGTAGTGTCTATGGGTTGAAATTAAGAAAGAGGGAAGTTTATTTATTCCCCGCCAACATGTCCATCTCAATCTTATGAGAGATGTATATTATCCTGAGGATATAGATTAACAGACTGTTGAGTATAGGAAGTCATCCAAAGGCCAGCATAAATTATATGGTAATCTGGGATTTTGCCATAAAGTCACAGAAATAAAAACTCTGTTCAACATCCATTAAATTGGCATATCACTTAATAAAGTCATGCTGAATTCTCGTTAATGGAAAGCAATTCAAAAAATATTATAGCATAATTACAAGAATTCCCATAGATCTATACCTTGCTAAGTCAAAATTCTGCATCTGAAAGTTTCCTAGCTCAATATACATGAAGTGGGGATCTCGTATTAATCTATTGAATCAAGGGGAAAACAGTCACATTTTATTTCACATGTAAATACCCACTCCATTGTTGCATACTGTCCTACATGAGAAGCACTAATGACTGATTTAATCTTTCTTTTTTTCTTTTTTAAGAGATTTTGAGACTCACTACGCTCTGTGGCTATGTGAGTATATGACAACATGATCCCTCTCTATAATAAGTTAGAGATGAACTTCAGTTTCTGACTATCTTTATCTCTCAACTTTTTTTTCCCAGACAGGCACCACAGCATTATATTGCACTGGGCTCATAGAAGAGCATTCCCTATGAGCTAAGTACATTATCACCTGAGCTATATGTTCCATTGTCCTGAAAGTGTTTTCTTAAAATTTCGCTGAATTCCTATGAAGTTGCAAACCCCTTCAGCTCCTTCAATCCTTTCTTTAACTTCCCTGTTGGGGTCTCTGCATTCAGTTCAATGTTGGACTGTGTACATCTGCATCTGTATTGGTCCTGCTCTGGCAGAGCCTCTCATGGGACAGCTATACTGGCCCCTGGAACTCCCAGGGACTAAACCACCAATCAAAGAGTACACAGGGAGTGCTCATGGCTCCAGCTTCATATGTAGCAGAGGATTGCTTTATCTGGCATCACTGGGAGGGGAGCCCGTTGGTCCTGTGGGGGGTTGATGACCCAGGATAGGGGAATCCTAGGCCACTGAGGCAGGAGTGGGTGGGGAGTGGGGGGAGCACCTTTATAGAGGCAGAGGGAGGGAGGAGAGGACAGGGGGCTTATGGAGATAAAACTTGGAAGAGGGATGACATTTGAAATGTAAATAATAAAATAACAAAAAAGGATGATACTTTTAAAAAATTACACGAATTTATTTGTTCTTACTCTTTAGAACTTTTTGTTTGGTTTGGTCATTTGTTTTTGTATAATTAGTTCTTCATATTAGTTTTCACTTTTCTTTTAAATTTTGTTTATGAAGTTTTGAAACAGAGAGAGTGAGAGAGAGAGCATGAACTTGTATCACTTGGGAGGTGGGGAGGATTTGGAATATAATGAATATGTAGAAACATGATCAAAATGTACACCATTAAAAATCATAAAGAAAATTATATTAGAATAAAAGAATATTTAGGTAGTCTTTAACTTGTCACATATCAATTTATGTCTTCTATATACAGAGCTAATTTTACTTTGTAGAAAAATAATGAGAGTAGATATCTTTTTCTTAGTTTTGTTTATTAATATATATTTATATACTTACTTATTTTTAAGGCAAAGTATTTACATGAATACCTGCCTAGTCTAGAACTCTATGTGTAGCCTATCATGTGTCATTATTTTTATCATGCACATCATACTCATTTTTTATTATTCTCAGGAAGACTTATGTTTTTATCATTGATTGTGGTAGCATCTGTAGAATTTACAATATGATGTTACTAGGTTGAAATACATTTCTTCTAGGTTTAATTTTTTTAAGATTTTTCATAGTAAAAGATTGGCATATTATGTTAAATTATTTACTTCTTTATTTATTTGCTGATTGTTAAATTTTGTTCTTGCCCAATTTCATAAATGTCTGCTGTTCTCTAGTCCTTTGCCTGCTGACACTCGTATATTCTCCAAACCCTATCATTAATTTCTTTCCTGCTATTTACTATTGTGTATTTTATTGAGTGTCCCATATAATTTAATTTTATGACTCATTTATTGTGCTGTTGAGTCAGGTTTGATAGAATTTGTTGAATAATGATATTGTATCATCATCATTGTAGATGGTGATCTGTTATTCAGTTTCTTATATTATAATTTCCTGATCTGTCATTCAGTTTCTTAATTATAATTTCAGTTTGACAATCTGATGCCCAGGGCATAGAGAATGATTATGTAAAGGACTGGCATTTTTAAATGTTTGTTGCAGTTCAGCCCTGAAGCCACCCTGTCTAGGGCTTTTCTTCATTGGGTGTTTACTTTTGGTACTAATAAAATTTTTCACGAATATTGTTCTATTTAGGTTAGTCTCACTTAAACTGTTCATTTCTAGAATTTATTCAATTCTAAATTATCTAATGTGTTCATACATAACTCTTTAGAGTAGCTAATTTTGTTCCTTTGTATCTGTAAATTGTACAAGACTGTTAAAGTTCCCATGATATCCAAATTCACTTATAGATTCACTCAATCACTTTTAAAATTACAATGTTATTTTTTATTGCAAAGAGAGTGTCTAGAAATTTATATGGAATGACTGAAGATGACAAACAACTGTCAAACTACAATTCCCAATCAGAAAGCAGAGTAAATCAATCAGGATTTCTGATATTGTATTATATTGTAAAGCCTTATTAATCAAAAGGAGGATGCTACTGATTTAAAGATATACAAGTATCTTGGTAGAAACAAACAAGTCCTTGAAAAAGAGCATGTATGTAGAGTCAACTATAGTTTGAAACCTCCAAGTATAACACTGTGTTAGGAAAAGATAATATTTTCAGAGAATACTTTTAAGAATATTGAATATTATGTTACAATGAACAAAAAAATAAATGAAATTTAAAAACTTAAATGTCAAGGATTAAGCCTGGAACCTCTGATAAAAGCAAATAAAAAAGTCACCTGACAATGCTTATGATAATGCTTCTAAAATTTTTCTCATTAAAAGTCAAAGTAAACAAATGAAACTATATAAACCTAAAACTATTCAGCAAACAAATAATAAAGAAAATGTATAGCTAAACTGTGGATTTAGAAGAAATATTTGCAAATCATGATTCTGGTAAAAGATTAGTATATATATATGATATGAAATATTCATACAGCTAAATGTCAATATTATTAACTATAACTATTATTTATTTTTACTCTAGAGTGATAGTATAATGGGCATATGAGCAAACTCCATAATAAACCCTTTTCAGAGAAGACATACAAATGGCAAGAAGAAATATTAAAATATATTTAACGTGACCAAGAACATCCTTATACCCTTACATTTGTATTAATTATACCAAGTAAACACAAATCTACATAATATAAAATATTGGGTTCATTAGGTGTTTCAGATATTTTCCATATCTTAAGAGTTGTTAAGATAATTATTTATATTTTAAGGCGATAAGTATTGGTGAAGATTGAAATGAGAATGTCTTTGTATTGCATTGGCAAGAAGACAAATCAGTGTAGTCCTTATGCAAAGTGGTATGGAAATACCTCAAAATTTAAAATAAAGTTACCATGTGATATAACAATCAACTCTTGTTAAATAACCAAAGAAATTAAAATCAAAATATCTATGACATACTGGTGAATAAAAAGGTGTAGTATTACAAACAGTGGACTATATTTGCCATAAGAGATAGGACATATTACCTTTGAGGAAATGTGTATGGACCTTAATGACAGTGACATGGTGTTTAGTGTAATAGGCTAGAAACAAGAGGATTAGAATCTAACATTATGTATATATAAAAATCTACAAAAATGCAACTCAAAAACAGAGTTGATGGTGGCTGTGTGTGTGTGAAAATATAGACTATGAGAATGTGAGGCTTACATCATGTGCATATTTCTGTAATATAGGAATCTACTACAAGATATAACACTTATTTAACTGTGAAAGACATTTGGGTATTAACTAACATGAAAGGTAAATATTATTAAGTCTTAACCAAAACAATCAGAACCCAGACACAGCAATGGAAGCTCTTGATGTTACTAGCAGTGAGGAGGGAAAACTTGAGAATACAGTTTGTATGTATTGCCTTATGTTGGCACTTTCATGGGGTTTTGTTTGTTTGCTTGTTTGTTTTATTTAGTTTATCTACAGCACCATTCAGAAATTTGTACTAATTATACTGAACCTTCATCAATAAAGCAACATATATTACTTTTAAAAAGATGCCTCTAAATATGGCAAGTAAAAGAAATTTCCTTCACAGGTCATGTTCTGAGAGGTTAAAAGGCCAGCATGATCTTTTTCTGAAACATATTTCCGAAGACATGAGCATACAAACTACAGTTTCAGTGTTTCAAAGGTCACCTTAACACCTTAACATTTGTGTGAGATAGGTTAAGGACGGAAAAGTTCACACTTGGAAACCCTTATGAGAACAGCCTGGAAGTAGTCTCCATCAGGTTTTGATTGTTGATAAATTAGTCACATGAACATACTAAATTTAAATGAACACAGGTAACAGTAGTTTCATTTTCCAAATAAAGTTTATTCAAAGATACTTTTTTTTGTTGTTTTTTGGTTTTGGGTTTTGGGTTTTGGGTTTTTTTTTTTTTTTTT
>NC_034600.1:64205962-64226701 GCF_900095145.1 Mus pahari
TTTGGCTTTTTGTTTTGTTTTGTTTTGTTTTGTTTTGTTTTCGAGACAGGGTTTCTCTGTGTAGCCCTGGCTGTGCTGGAACTCACTTTGTAGACCAGGCTGGCCTCAAACTCAGAAATCCGCCTGTCTCTGCCTCCCAAGTGCTAGGATTAAAGGTGTGTGCCACCACCGCCCAGCTCAAAGATACTTTTAAATCAGAATACATACATAGATGTCTACAAAGTCATAGATGTTATTGTGAATTTTTCATTAGATCTGAGACAAACTGCCAGTCCTAGTTTTGATGTAAATTAGTCAGTTTTTACACTAATCTTAGGGGTCATTCAAAAATATTATTTAGAATATTTAGACTGCTGTTAAAGAGATGACAATGAAATTAAGAGCACTTGTCAATATTTTAGAGGATGGGAGGTCAGTTTGAGCTCCCAGGTCAAGCAGCCCACAACTATAATTCCAGCTCCAGGAGATTTAACTTCCTTTTATCACCTCTGTGGACAGCTGAAAATATGTGGAATATATGCAAAGATGCATATATGTGCCCATAAACAAAAGTTAAAACTAAATAAAAACAAAATAAATGTTTAAAAACAGTTTGTTGCTACATATTTAAATATTTAAATATTAAGTATTTTGTGTAAATACTTAAGTATTTCAAATAAATAGAAGAAAATAAACTGTGGTTGCTTCTATATGTTTGCTTTTATTTCTTTAAATATTCATGAGTTTCTAAATAGTTTTACAGTGATAATGTGTAAGTTTATAATCAAAAAAGTTCAGTAATAGTTTTAATAGGTAAGCATGTCCCTTGAACTACTTTAAATTCAAAATGGGCATCACATGATATTTACAATGAAAAAAATGTATTTTTCTATATTCTCATCCGTAGGAAAAAAGGAACAGATTTTCCTCCCACACGCGAGAAAAAAATCACCTTGGGAAAGAGGCAAAACATGCAACACTTTAGCACAAACCGAGACTTTTTCAGAATCATGTCAGGTTCTGCAAACAGAAGTTTATAATAGAAAGTGTTTAGTAACATTAATCACAGCATTTGGTGCAGTCTTGCCCATTATGTCTAAACATTTATTCAAAGCTCTTGTAGGGTTATACAAGTACCTATATAAACGTGCTTGTTGAAGTTCAAATTAAAATATCAAGGAACTATGTCTTGCATCTGTGCAGTAACTGGTGATAAGAATAAAATATTCATAAATGTGTCTAAATTAGATAAGTAAAATTAATACATTTTGCCTTTGAAAATGCAGGTGGACCTTAAGAGCAGGAACAACTGAATATTTTCTTTCCTATTCTTAAATGTAGCCTGTACCATTCACAATTTCTGTAAGATTAGCATTTGCTAAGAAGATAAAAATAAGTAAATGTAAATATCTGATTTAAATATTACTCTTTAACTTCTTAGCAAATTTGAATATTATGGGACTCTGAAATATTTGAAAAATATTCAATGTCAATTCAACACTGGGTATGAATTGTTACAGCTATGTGTTCATATATATGGATACATATACACATATTCTACATACGTACAGTAATATAAAAGGACTCAAGAGGGTGTCAGAGCCTGAGCTTGTCAAATCTCCTGAATGCTACATTGGTAGTGTTGCCTAATTGTTAAGAGTACTTTCTGTTAATAGAACTTTCTGAGCTGAAGTCTGAATAAAATGTTTCTAGCACCCCTGAGGCCACTTTTGTAAATACATTCAAAAAGGGCATTTAAATAGTATTCTCCTTAACCTTCATCTTTACACAAAAGAAGAGAGATGGTAGCATATCTATGTTTCCATAAAAATACTACTTTATATTCTAAACAGTCAAGACTCTCCTAGAACAGTAAAATCACTATAATTTCACACCTATAAATTGAAAAACAATCTATTTGTTATATAACTGCTCTTCAGTTGTCTTCCATGATATACCAGTTCCTTAGACATTCTTACCTGAGCATTAAAATCAAGTTTATAGAGTTGTTCTTTTTTCAAGAAAGTCTATCATTTAAAGACTCCTTGATTATCTTGACCTTGCCTTCTATTTTTATTTACTATTTAAATGTGGTCACTTTTATGATAGAATTTCACACGCTCTAGAGTTAATTTCAATCTTCTGGTACCATCAAATGTAGCACTCCCTTTACTGGATTTTCTGTTAATTAGAAATATGATTTTGAAGTATGATAAGATATAGTGAGGTTAAGAACTATGAATAGGCGACACAGCAGAACATTAAGTTTGCTACATTCTGGAGGAAAACTGCAAAGTAAATTGGAACTTGGTGCACAGGTTGAATATTTTCAAATGAAGTATGGAAATGTGAGAGAAGACAGTGAACACCTTTTCTCCCAATTCATTTAAGCAAGGATGCAGTAATTGACTGTACAGAATGCAAGCAAACGGAATGTAAATTTGCATGGCTTTCTGTGTGCTCCTCTTTCTCTCTGGGGACATTCTACATGCAGGTAATGTCTTGTCAGAGTTGGAAAGGCTGCCACGTTATTGTGTTTCTGTAATCTTTTTATACTCCAGGTAGCAGCCTCTTCCAAAATGATTTGCACTGCTAATCTCTGCACTGCTCTTAACATAAATATTTATAAATATTAATGCTCCCTGGTAACTAAAGCAGCACTGTAGCAAGAAGGCCATGTCCTCCCAGCAAAAGCAGCAGGCTCCCTTCCCAGGTGGCTAAGAGTAATCTCCACCTTCCTTGGATCCCAGAGATCCTATTTCCACACAGGATTTCTTCAAAGGCAGGACAGAAGTGACAACATCAGACATATCTAGACTTTGTGTCTCTGTTAATTTTTTTTAAACTGTAAGGCTATATTTTACAGTGTTTTAAGGAACAAATAATACTGTAACCGATTAACAATTAATTTACATGAAAGATTATGATGGAATTTTCTCTGTTAAAAACATGAGATCAATTCTATTAGTTCCTGAAGAATAAAATGGCAAGATAATAGGGCTGCCAGAAATGAAATAATGTTGCATGTGAAGCTCTCCGGAAACCCTATTCCATGCCTGTGCAACACGTTTATTAGGTGACAATTGAACATTCCATTCATCTCACGAGAACATTTGGATGAAACTCAATTTTCATTAAAATCTGATAATAGTTATAAGAATAGAGTGTGGTAGCTATTAATATTTTACTACATGGTTTAAATTTATAAAAAGACAGCAGTCACCAAGTATTCAACAAACACTGCATGGTATCATTAAAAAGGCACTCATATATAAGATTCCTATTGAAATTTGATGACTTTTCTGATTTTTTCCAATCTTGACAGTCTTTGAAAACATACTGAAAAGTATCAAAACCTAGATTCACAACTTTATATATTCAATTGTCAATGCTATCATACCTGTCATTTAAAAACTCCAGAAACTCCTTTCACTTTACAAAACTCTGTAAAATATACATCCCTTGTGAGTCTTCCTTGAAAACCTGCTGTTGAATTTGGAAAATGTATTTTCATTGGATTTAACATCATTAAGTCTTTGGTTGGTGTGTACTTCATATCACATGTTAAGGAATGATTTACACTAACCTCAGTTAAGAGCAATGAAAGGAGAACAAAATGAATACCCCAAGTATGGCCATATATATATATATATATATATATATATATATATATATATATATATATTTGGTTTTGTACAGAACAAGTGTTTTTTTTTTTCAAGATAGTGTATAGATTTTTAATGGGATACAGTATTAATATCTGTCTTCATTCCATCACGTGGCTATGAGAACAAAATGGCATTNATATATATATATATATATATATATATATATATATATATATATATATATATTTACCATCCAGCAATGCTGATATGTATATGTTTATTTGGTTTTGTACAGAACAAGTGTTTTTTTTTTCAAGATAGTGTATAGATTTTTAATGGGATACAGTATTAATATCTGTCTTCATTCCATCACGTGGCTATGAGAACAAAATGGCATTGTGTGAATCAACAACTACTTCTCTCTCATCTTGCTATGCACAGAATGGACTATTTTATCTTGCTCCAGTTCAAGGAGCATTTGTCTCCCCTGTTCCTGTTCTGACAGAAGGTTAAGCCACTGTGAAATGTCCCTGCCAATAGAAAGGGTGACAATCAAATAAATTCTTATTAGTCTTTTCATATATGAATATGTATTTTCCTATGTCTTATACAGATGAGTAAATTAACTTCCTGAATTTTTGCCAATAAGGTCATAATACTATTTTTATTCCTGACCTGCCATATCTCCCTAAATGTGGAGACCTTGAAAAGCATGAATTAAAAAGATAACATAGTTGTCTTAGACATGCCTTGAGTAACACATCACAACACAAGTTTATGCTATACTATAAGCTCTTTGGAATCTAGGTTTTTGTTTATGATTGTCTACAGAATGATAGTCTCTTAGTGCCATTGGTTAATTAACAAGGCCAGGGTTAACTGATATGGCCAAGGAGAAATTAATCTTAACCAGGCCAGACTGAGGCTGAGACAAGTTTATTAGAAGCAATCAGACTTTATTATTATTATTATTTCTTTATCAAAAACAGAATATGAAGACATTTGTCAGGATCACTACAATGTTAGTTGCCAAAGATAATGATGTTGTAATATACACAGGGTATAAACAATTAACATCTAAGACCAACTGCCATGTCAAATATCCATATGCTTTGTTAACGTCTAGGGAAGACCTATAATCACAAGGAAGAATGATTGCTTTATTGCCCGAGGGACTGCCTCCGTTTCTCCAAAACTGAAAATCACACAGTGCTACAGAAGCTATGGACTCTAACCTGAAAAACCTATGCTACATTCCTCCAAAGGCAGCTAGACCAGGCCAACCCCAGGATTCCCTGCAATTTTCATCCTTAGTCTTCTATGAATGGACATGAATGAATAATGCTGGATCAAGAAGATTGAATCTAGAATTTTCCTTATGGAGATAGCAAAAATAAGAAATCTGCTCCTGTTAAGGTTTTCCAGATAATAGAATGTAAGAATTAAAAGTGCTAAAAGATTGCATCCTGAGAGATTCAAGTACAACAGATTCAGAGCTACAATATAGATAAAATGACTCATCTTAGAAGATTTAAGTAACCCTTTGTAGTCTAAGTGGGATATTTCAGGAACATAAGCTCTGTCTTACACTTTTCCCTATTTCTTATAAACCACTGTGTATTTTCTATTTGAATAATAAAGTTTAGTAATGACTATAAACTTTGCTGTGATTTTCCCACAAATCTGCTACTCCCATATTTTAACCTTCAAATACAGGAATTGCCATTTAATTGGCCTACTGTAATAAAAAAAAAATAACAACTTCTCTTTAAAATTTCCAATATTTGATGCCCTTCCAGGAAAGAAGCATAATTATCCTACTGAGTAGATACTACTTCATGATGTGACTTAATTTAAATTAATTTCTAAGTAACTTCTGTACAATGTATTTGATTTTAATACAGAAAAAAAAAAACCCTGCTGTACAAATATAGGCAAAAGCTTACCTTACCACTTAACAGGCTGAATTTTTAAACAATAAATCCCACCTCCCTAGACAATCACAATATCCACTCTCCTGGTGAAGGCTTTATTTTTGAATCATATTTTTACCCATGAAAATTTCTTAATCCCATCACATACCTGCTGAGCTCTAGAAAATCTCTGTTCTTTAAAAATCAATATTACAAACTTAATTTTTCTTGTTTTCCCACTTTTATTAGGCTAAATCTTATAAGCTCTAGGTTAAAATTAAACTACAAAAACTTCCTGAATCTTATTTTTATTGATTTGTTCAGACACTGCTTTAAAGATGGCTATGATCTAAATACCATGAAATAATTTTGTCTTACATATGAAGGCTGAGAGATTGCTTGCACTGGGAATTATCTATATGAATTTGAATCATATAAATATCAGTTTATTACAATTTGTATTTAAGAATTTAATTTTCTTTGTGCTAGATGACAAAATAGGTTTATCTCAGTATAGTTTTACACATATTCTACTTTTATTGTTCTTGGTCACAAGTATTGGTTTTAATATAACTCTGGAAAACTGTATAATTTATTTTAATTTATTTTAAGCCAACCATCTACAAGTATAAACTTATCATCAATATACACATTTTGTTAAACAATCAGCCCTGAACTTGTTTCATAAATTTCTCTATATTAACTCATTATTGATTTATTTAATAATTATACGCAGCTGCTGAATTTACAGTACATTATTGATCTCACTCATAAAAAGTTGCCTCCAGACTCAGCTCAATACTACTGTGAAATGATTTCACTGACATGAGTTGAGTGAGGATTGTTATTTCTTATCCTGAGGTCTGAATGCTATCTTCTAAAAATGTAAATAAGCTTATTTGGTATTTCAAGAAGCAGAGCAACAAAGCAGATTAAATTTCTAAGACCTTTGGTTCATATGGACTGTTCAGACTCCCAAAATGTTTTGCAGGGGTATCTCAGGGTCTTGTGTAGTGCAAGCTCATGAACAGGTCAAATTAATGATCAAAAAAATTCAGAGGTTTATTCAAAGAGTGTAAATGAACTCACTGTTCCTTTTTGTATTCCATAAAATATTGTACAGAAAAAAATGGGATGGAAAGTTGTTATTCATAAGGATGCTATCGTAAAATATCCTTTTATTAAGTAGGACTTTTTCCTGACTAATACAATTGTCAAATAAGACCATGATCTAATGTATATTTTTAAACATGTGTATGTATATGTACATATGCACAAGTAAAAGCTATTATGTTCAATGATACTTTTTTAAAAAAATAGCTTCTGAGAATTTCTTATATGAGTACTACATTTTTTAATTTTTCCTCCTCTCTAAAAACCATATCTTCAGTATGAACATGTCCACCCTGTTCTCCCATTCAAACTCATGTCCCCTCACTTACAAGACTCTGAAATTCGGTTGTCAATAATATAGACCCTTCTAGATTTAATATGATTACGAGTAAAGGATCAGTGTTCTATGTTAGATTTAAGTAAAAACAAGTATCATTGCATTTCGTAGGTGATTGTGATGCTTTAGGCTTGAAGAAAGATAAAGATGCAGCTGTCCAGCAGCCACAGAGAACTGGGTACCTGAAAGGGAGGCTGGAAATGAAAAAGGACAGGACGGGCTGGAGAGAGAAGGATGAAACCTTGCATTGGGTCACCTTCACTCTTGCCCTGGGTCACCTTCCAACTCTTTGCTATTCATCATTGGGCTTTGCTGACCCTGGTCTTTGTTGATGACACTCTTTGTTTCACCTTGTTTTCTTCTCTGATCTTCACCTGTTTTGACTTCGTAGATAAAAATGCACCAAAGAATTTCTGGTGGTATTGACTTGTGGGGAGCAGCCTCCTTGTTTCTTCTAAATAGAGCTGCTGTATGCTTGGTGTTTTGCTACTGGACTGGGCTGGTGATAACAAATATTGGAATCACCCCAAAGACTATTTTTAAGCACGTTCACAACCCTTTTTCCAATTAACCTTCCTTTTCCCCCTACTTTAGTGTGTGGTGGGATAGAAGGGAGGTTTTAGCATTAAAGGATCATAATTAAAGTAGGTTTTGAAACCTCTAAGCTTACAATAATTATTTCATAAACTGTGTAGACCCATAATTTGAGGTGCGTGTGTGAAAATAGTTTAGTGACATTCCACTTGTAGGACACACATAAGATCCTCAGTTCACATTCTAGGCTCACAAAACAATAATTATAATTAATAAAAAATGCCTGAAAAGCCGGGTGTGGTGGCGCACGCCTTTAATCCCAGCACTNGGGAGGCAGAGGCAGGNNGATTTCTGAGTTNNAGGNCNGCCTGGTCTACANAGTGAGTTCCAGGACAGCCAGGGCTNCACAGANAAACNCTGTCTCGAAAAANNNAAAAAAAAAAAAAAAAAAAGCCTGAAAATAATTTATTTAGCTTTATTTTCTACTAAATGTATAACAACACTTTGACTTAAGTACTTAAGTATTTTTCTATGATTCAAAATAAAAAAAATCAAATTTTGAAAATGTATGTCCTGATAATTGAAGGCTTGAGATTCTCATTGGCTAGGTTTTGTTGTTGTTTTTTTTTTGTTTTTGTTTTTTATTTTGGTACATTCTTTAAAACTAGAAAATAATCAACTAACAATACATAATTTTTAAATTGACTGAATATGGGAGAGAAATATCTAATCCAACAATTATACTCTGAAAATAAAAAGAATAAAAATTAA
Source organism: Mus pahari (assembly GCF_900095145.1). Lineage (NCBI taxonomy): Eukaryota > Metazoa > Chordata > Mammalia > Rodentia > Muridae > Mus > Mus pahari. The sequence goes on from NC_034600.1 coordinate 64,214,218, forward strand.
TTTAAACTGAAAAAGAAGTAGCATGTTGTAGAAGAAAGTACATTAGGTTGAATATTTCTGGCAAAATTGTCTCTTGCACTATATTGCATTCCTGTGTAAACTAAGAAAAAGTGACAACTTTGTCATTAAGCCTATTATCACTTTATTTCTTCAAAAACAGTCTATTCAGATATGTTGAATGTAAATATTACTATTAGTCATCACTGAAATTATAGCCTCTATCTAAAATTAACAAACCCATTATTTTTGTTGTTATTAAAATAAACTCAATATTTATCACATGAATGCTTTGAAATATTAAAAATATTTTAATAATATTCTCTCATCTCTAAATCTGGAAATAATGCCAGTTAGCATGTACTGTCATACATCACTCATAAATGAGTGTCACTTCTCATGTGGTCTTTGTTTTCCTTGCCATCTTTAGCAAACTGAGAATGTCTGGACTGGTTTATGAGACTCATGGCTGTTTCATGATACCCATGACCATTTTATAAGAACCACAGTCATTTCTTTAAGAGCTGGTATCTGCACTTCGTACAGAACAGATATCTAACACACAGTTAAGTGTCTATTAGGTTAGCTGGTTTCCCCCAAATTGTTTTCTAAGCAAATATAAGAAGATTTTATATATATACATATATAATTTGTAATGGGTCTGAGAGCTGTAAAAGACAAACCATATATTTACAAACACAAACACAAAAACAAACGAACTTTTTCATGCATACCCACACACCCTCATTGTACCACATATGGCAAAATAAATGTTCTCATGTCCTATGAAATTGTTAGATATGTCAAAAATGATATTGTAACTTCTTGCTTTTGATTATCCAAAAAATAATTTCCAAAGATTGAATGTTCCATAGGCTTAAAAAGACATCAAAATAAACCGTTTAAGTGTATAATTATTTACTATATTATATCTCTGTGCCAGGAACTGACTACATAGTTTGCATTCCATTTAATCTGCGTATTAATTCTTTATAGTAATTATGATTAGGATTTATTATTTCCTGAAAGTTATGATTAGAAAATAACTTTTTGAACTTAGTGAGAAAAAAATTTTAAATGTTCAGTTGGAGAACTTAGTGCTGAAGTTTATCAACATAACACAAGCTGTTTGCAAGCCAGTAATTTATAAGTGAAGAAACTTAAGAAAAACAGGGTGTATTTGTACTGTTTAACAACCTTGGATTTAGTCATATGATGAGGAAACAGTCACTGATTATTTTTTACTAACAAATACTACAATATAAAGCTACGCCTCCTTATTCTTTCTTCCATAGGAGGCAAAATACTTCAGAATTTGAGGAAAGAATAGGAACCATGTGATATGTGAAAAGGAAAATAAATCTTTGTTTGCATAAAGGCTTCTCAAATAATCATGTCTAGGTAGATAGTATATTTTAATAAGTGCTTGCAGTTTCAACTCCAATACAAAGTATCTTATGAATTCATTCCTTTAGTAAAAGAAAAATAAATCCAAGTTCAACAAAAACAGTCACCAAGAAGACAGACTAGATGAACTTATTGTTACAGAATATAAGATAATGAGGAAACTTCATTTTCTTTAACACCACACAGTATTAAAAGCACAGAATTAAAAATCACACCTTTTTAATTATAAAAGTATTAATTACTTACAATGAGAGAAACAATTTCCCATTGCTTCATTTTCTCTAAAATTACATATTAGTTATTATATATTTGTAGCTGGAAGTATAGATTCTGTTTATTAATATTTGTTGCCAACTACTGTATATCATCCATAATTCTTAGTTATTAAATTCTTGAAGCATGCAACACAGCATATTTAATAGATTTTATGCAAATCATTACATAACAGAATAAAACCAGATGGTACTCATCATAACAGAATCTTACCATAACACTTTCCTACTTGGTTAAAATTTAAAAAAAAATATGAAACTACCTTTGTGGTTTTATTTTATTTTGATCCATTTATAACAAAGTATTTTAGGCATCCATCTAATCCTATGCACCATGTAATAGCTAAAGTTTCAGTTCAATATCTGGAGTTCAGTAAACTGATGTCCTTCCTTTGCTCCTGGAAACTACAAGAAACTTTGTGCACAGCAACTGTTTAATTAAAACAATTATAGAGGACAAAAGTTGAGTGTGAAACATAGCTCAACTATTAAAGTACAAATAATATTTAAGTTCTGGGTTAGTGGTGTTATATTTGGAATGTTGGATATATAAAGTAAGCACATAAACACAAAGACAAATATAAGCCTTTGTATATGTATATCCATATTTACTGCACACTTTTCACTAATGTACTCATTTTATTTAACAAAAACACAATATAGGGGAAATTGTTTCAAGAGTATTTATGGTAGATAATATATTTGAATGTAGCTCCCATTTCCTTTCTTTTTAATTTTTTATTAGTTATTTTCTTCATTTACATTTCAAATGCTATCCCGAAAGTACCCTATACCCTCCTCCCACCCTGCTCCCTAACCCACCCACTCCTGCTTCCTGGCCCTAGAATTACCCTGTACTGGGGCATATAATCATCGCAAGACCAAGAGCCTCTCCTCCCAAAGATGGACAACTAGGCCATCTTCTGCTACATATGCAGCTAGAAACATGAGCTCTGGGGGTACTGGTTAGTTCATATTGTTGTTCCACCTATAGAGCTGCAGACTCCCTCAACTCCTTGGATAATTTCTCTAGCTCCTCCATTGGGGGCCCTGCATCCCATCCAATAGATGACTGTGAGCATCCACTTCTGTGTTTGTCAGGCACTGGCATAGCCTCACAAGAGACAGCTATATCAGGGTCCTTTCAGCAAAATCTTGCTGGCATATGCAGTAGTGTCTGGATTTGGTGGCTGTTTAGGGGATGAATCCCCGGGTGGGGCAGTCTCTGGATGGTCCTTCCTTTGGACTCAGCTCCAAACTTTATCTCTGTAACTCTCTCCATGGGTATTTTGCTCCCCATTCTAAGGAGGAATTAAGTATCCACACTTTGGTCTTCCTTCTTCTTGAGTTTCATGTGTCTTGCAAATTGTATCTTGGGTATTCTAAGTTTCTGGACTAATATCCACTTATCTGTGAGTATATCATGTAAGTTCTTTTGTTATTGGGTTACCTCACTCATGATGATATTCTCTAGATCCATCCATTTGCCTAGGAATTTCATAAATTTATTGATTTTTGTAGTTGAGTAGTGCTCCATTGTGTAAATGTACCACATTTTTTTGTATCCATTCCTCTGTTGAGGGACATCTGGGTTCTTTCCAGCTTCTGGCTATTATAAATAAGGCTGCTATGAACGTAATGGAGCATGTGTCCTTATTACAAGTTGGAATATCTTCTGGGTATATTTATTTACATTCTAACCATTGCTCCCCTCCTACTCTCTGCTCCTTAGTTCCTCATCCCACTCACTTTCCTATTGCCTCCAGAGAGTATGTCTCCCACAACCAGGTCTCCCCCTTTCCTGGGGCCTTAAGACTATGTAGGATTATGCTCATCTTCTCTCACTGAGGCCAGACCAGGCAATTCTCTGCTGTATACAGCACACATTTTCTTTAATTCTATGACTTTACAAATGTATTTATGTATAACCTTGTATTACATGTGTATATAGAACTTTGATAAAATGACATTTAGAGTAAAAATAAGGTAAATTTGTGGAAGGAAATCTTTAATGCTTTTTACTTAGAAGATTAGAGAAAGTATTCATTTAGGGGAAAGAAGAACTATTCTTAGTCAGAAGATCCTCTGCCCCATTCATCAACTTCCTAAAAACAAGCTTAAGCAAGGGCAGCAACCAGTCTATGCGTCACTATGGTAATCTCCTGTGATTGATTTTCCTTTCATGTGTAATTTAGAACTCAGATATAACAATAAAAGAACGAGAAAGGCATATATAAATTTTAAGACCATGGATAGATGGTAAAAGGATCTTATTAATTTCCTCTTAGTGGAAGCCCGCCAAAGATGCATAGTGGGACATTTTCTTCAATACATTTTTGCATCCAGAATATTTACACACTGGTAGTTATGTCTAAATTATATCAAAATGTTTCAAATACCTGATAGAGGATAAGCCACACCCAAGATATTCAGACCCACTAGGCATTAGGAAATTGCAAGTACATAAGTGAAATGCTGCTATGTGCCTTCAAATAATGAACAAAATTGAAACAATAAAGAAATTCGACCATATTTATTATGCCTATAGTGGGAAAACTGTGGCCATTGCCAGTAAAGAATGCATTACTTTATAATTTCTCTAAAATTTATTCAGTAGTTTCATAAAAGTTTAAATATACATTTTCAATATAGTCTATACTCCTTTCCAAGATGTTGAACAGAATGAAAACAGAGGAGTTGTCAAAGTAGGCAAATGCTTACGATGCCTATACTCATAGAAGAATATCCAAATCTCCCAACTAAGAAATAAATCAACTGTTTGTCCATACAGTCAAAGTAATAAAATGGAATTAACTGAGCATATTTACATCAATAAGAATAAATCTTGGATGGATTATGTTAAAGAATATAAACTCAAAAGTCTATGCAAATATTCAGAGTATAGTACGAGCAAATCATATCCAAGTAATGTGAAAAGGAATTATATTCTGTGAGTAACTGGGATTTATTCCCCATGTGGAAGTATGGCTCCTTGTTTAAATATTAAGGTAATGTACCATAACCAGGCACAAAAGTAAAGTATAGGTCACATAAACAGAATCAGATTTTAAATGATATAATTCTTTTGACAAATGAATATGGCAGTTAAGAACTGGGAGAATTACTCTACTTGATAAATAGTGTAAATTTTAAAAATTCAAGAAGTGTGTACTTAAGACAAGGTGAAATCAATCAAATTAAGAAATTAAGTGGCCTCCTGTGAGCCCACACACCTGAGACAATCACCCAGCCTGGTCCACATGAGAGAATCAGAAAGATGTGTGTACCACAAAGACAGCAGGACTGGAAAGGCGAGAGAGGGTAGTGTAGAACATTCCATGTGAGTAGCTGGCAATGCCACCTAAGTTCATCTTGAATTTCTGGGCCCTATTGTTTCAGATAGTCAAGTCTGAGTCTGTGGCCTTGAAGCAGAGGGATTCTTTTACTACTGAAGGGCATACATATGTCCGTGGTCTGCCCTGGTCTATCTGGGTCTATGCTGATATCTGAGGGCTATGCAAATCTGGCTCCACCCAAACCTCTGCACTGTATGTACATGTTCTGGCTGTAAGGACTTGAGAGCAAGAAATATGACCCTACACCTATATTTTCGAAAATGGTGCCCTGGTTGGAGGGCAGGCATGGAAGGGAGTAAGGGGTGATGGGTAGCTGAGTCCAAGAGTTTGAGCCTGGTTGCTACTCTTCTGCCCTATGTTGGCATGGGTGAGGAATAGATGTTCCTCTACCTCACTCTGCACCATCTATGCCAAGGTAGAAAGCTGTCCTTGAGATCATGAGAGTAGGAGCGCTGTCCCTGCTCCTCTCCAGCTGCAGCACTTGGGAGAATAGTCCGTTTACCCCACCTGGGCAGTAGAGCAAGAGCAAACCCTGGTTACGGGGTTATGGGTGGGAAGCTGCACATTACCTAAGCAGCACCATAGAGCTAGCCCTGCAGGTATGTGCTAAAGTGAGTCTTCCCCTAGTGCATGAGAACAAGAAAGCTGGCTCTGACCCTTGCCAGGTGCAGCACTGTGTAAGCTGGCAGGGAGAGTGAGTGCATGAGAGCTCAAACCAGTGGTGTAGATGTGGGAGATCTGTAAGACTGACCAACTCACATACCACCCGAACCCAGATCCAAGACTTTGAGCTGTTTCACCCTAACATCTACCCTATCTATGAACTGCTGGAGAACATGAAGGGGCTTGCATAACAGATCAATATCTACAAGAGCTCTAGGACACCTGGCAACAACAGGATGTCTGAGAGAAGTCCCAGTGAGGTTCCATTATTGATAGTATAACAGAGGCAAGGGAGCTTGTGTCTAACAAGTCCAACAAGTCAAGGCAATTAACCTTTTCAAGCAAAGAAATAAAGACAAAAGGACACAATGTGACACATTGCAGCATCAAAAAGGAGATATCTTTTCTTTAGATGTCTGTGCATGTGGTTGGGTGGAAGATGTTGCAAGGACAGAGGAAAGGTCAAGGGACTGGAAGATGAGTGGAATTGGAAGGCATTATTTGAAATCCACAAAGAATCAGCAAATATAAATAAATAAATGTAAGGAAAAACATTTCTAAAGGTTAAAAATTAAATAGGTAAGCAAGTGTCAACTTTTCATATACAATTCTTCATAAATAAAATTCTTAGGCATAAACTTAACAGTGCATGAAAATAGTAAAAGTATTAAAATAAAGAAGTAGAAGTGGAATTGATAGTTTCAATTTATCCTGTGAGGCTAGGTGGCAGAGACAACAAGTTAGACACAGATGAAGACAGAATAATCCCAAGAATGAGTATTCAAGGTAGGAGTGGGTAGGTGGGTGGAGGAACACCCTCATAGAAGCAGGGGAGGAGGAAATGGGATAGAGGGTTTCAGGGAGGGGGGACTGGGAAAGGGGCTAACATTTGAAATGTAAATAAAGAAAATATCCAATAATTAAAAAAAAAAATAAAGAGAGAAGGAGCCAAACGAGCAGAAAAAAAATTTTCAGAGTTAGTTTAAGGCCAAGCAGAACAATTTAGTTGGAAGCAGAGAAACGCCAGTTTGAATCAGTCAGCTTGGCGAGGAATTTGAGTCAGAAAAGGTCATTTGAACCAGGTAGCCAGAATTCAGAGAGAGCTATAATGGGTGACCTCATTCAGCAGTAAGCCGGGAGATGACAATTACAACAGGGAAAGAAAGGTGACTTTTATAATTATCACTTGTATGGTATCTACATTTTTTCCAAATGCTCACACTGTATTTCATTTTTAAAGGATAGGAGTTTAACCAACCTAGAAAGTAAAATACTACATGCTTCTTGTTTTATTGTTGATATTCTAACTTTTAATTTTGGCCATGCGTGTGTGTGAGAGTATGAGTGGAGATAGAAACCATTAAAGTCGAAATGGGACCAAGAGAAGGAAAAAGGAGATTTTATAGAGAGCGTAGAATGAATACAGGTGACAGGAAAACTGAAAGGGGCTACCTGTAATTATAAAGGATAGGCAGGGAGATAAGAGGGGAGAGTTAAGAGGAGAATCTACAAATTATATATAAAGATAAATTACAAATTTTATGTAAAATAATGAAATCAGGTGCTTATTATGTTTTTTCTTTACTCTTCTTACATATATTACATATCAACTTGCCATTTCCCCCTCCCTCCACACTTCCTAGTATTTCTCCACCCACCACCACTAAAGCTCTTTCCCAGATCCATGCTCCATGCACTCCATTTCCTTTCAAATACAAAACAAAAACAAACACAAAAAATCCAAACAAACAAAAACAAAGAGAGAGAGAGAGAGAGAGAGAGAGAGAGAGAGAGAGAGCGAGCCAGAGCCTCAGAAGAATATTCACCGAACATGACCTTACAAGTTATGAAAAGACTAGGTATAAGACCCTCATATCAAGGCTGGAGGAATCAGCACAGTAGGAAGAAAAGGGTCCCAAGCACAGGTAAAAGAGTCAGAGACAACCCTACTCACTCTGTTGAGACTCCCACCAGAAGACCAAGCTACACAACCATAATTACAGAGGACCTAGCTCAGAGCCATACGGGGCCTGTGTTTGTTGCTTCAGTCTCTATCATCTCTTTGAACTCTTCTCTGCTGATTCTGTGGGCTATGTTTTTGTGGTATCCTTAATTTCTCTGGCTCCTCTTCTGAGAAATTCTTTTGGCCCTGCTAGAGTTTCTCAGTGGGTCTCTGCATCTGCACCCATCGATTGCTGGATAACTCTCTGATGATGGTTGAGCTAGGAACAGATCTATGAGTATAGTACAGCAGAATACATTAGGAATCTGTCTTAGTTTCATTTTTATTTCTGTGAAGAGATACCTTAATAAAGGTAAATGTTTAATTAGGGCTGGCTTACACTTTTAGCAGTTTAGTCTATTATCATCATGGTAGGAAACATGGTGATGGAAGAGCCAAGAGTTCTATATCTTGATCTTAAGGCACCCAGGAAGAGACTATTCTGTAGTTATCAAGGAGGATGCTCTGAATCAGACTGGCCAGCCTTGAGCATTTATATGAGAATCCAAAGCTCCACCTTCACAGTGATACACTTCCTCTAACAAGGCTATGCTACATCCAATCCGGACACATGTCCTAATAGTCCCACTTACTTTGGGCCAAGCATACTAGCACTCCTACATAATCATTATATTGACTCCCCACCCTACACCAGCTGTACTTGGTTCTCTCCTGTACATCTGTGCTGTTCTGGCTTTAGATCCTAGCCCTACAGACACTGTCAGAGTGTCAGGCATGGCCTCCTTTGTGGTATGGGTCTCACGTTGTACCAGTCATTGTTGGCCACTCCTGGAGAGGATAAAACAAGGACTTGTGCACACAGATAAGCACCGGAGAAGCTAGGGAAATGAAGCACACAGCTTACGTCTTTCATGGAATGAGGAGCATCGCTGCACTTCCTGGAATGGAAATAGTCGTGTGGTTTTACAACCCTGTGATCCTTTGCTGTCTGATGAAACAGAATCTGCCTGCATCCACCGGAAGTGCTGCTTTTAGTTATCCCACACTGATTTCCCTTAACCCCTTGAGATTTGTATTTATCTATAAAACCCATGCTTATGAGTGATGTCACTTGTGCTTTACCACAGACTAACTTCTATGCTATTTTAGGGCCAGGCCAAACCTGACACCACGGGCATTATGTTTACTCCAGACATGCTCCTGAGACCCTAAAGCTCGGGCACTTCTCTTAGTCAACAGCACCTATGCTTATGAAAGAATCCAGGTGTACTTTGTTTTAAAAAAATCCCAATGTAAACAGGTCTTAAATTGTTGTGCACTTGGAACTAAGTTGTTATCTGAATACTTTTTTTTCCTAAATTGTGCTGAGCTTAAATATGCCTAAAGCAAAATTATCTGGGCCAGACTCCAAAAGCCTTGCTCAAGTACAATAAAACTGGGCTTAGACAAGTATCATTCTTATCTCATGCTGATCTTTTTTTTCCCCATGCCTGTTGTAAATTCTGCAGGAAAATCACCACACATTCCCACTATCTGTGTACCACCATTTCCTCAGCACGTCGTATAAGCAGGACAGATGGTAGGTCAAAGGCTTTAGGGCTGCGTTGATGCCCAAGTCTACCTGCTAGGAGTTTTGCCTGGTATTAGAAGATGAGCAGTTGGGGTTCAATGTCTTCCATTACTAGCCTTTACTAGGGTCACGTTGTAGATTTCATGGAGTTTCAACAGTACTAGGTTTCTACATTGCTTCCGAAATATCTCCAGTTCCAGTCACCTATTCCAGTACTCTCTATCTCCATTCCTCCCACACCCTGCCTTACTACTTCTGCTTCCATACCCACCTATTCCCAGTTCATTCCACATATATTATTATATTTTCCCTTCTGAGGGAGATCCATATCCCTTTTAATTACTTTTCCTTACTTAGCTTCTCTGAATCTGTGGATTATAGCATATTTCACTTTACTTAATGACTAATATCCACTTATAAGTGAGTAATATAATGTTTGCCTTTTGGGGTCTAGGTTACCTCACACAGATGATTGATCTATTTTTGGTTCCACCCATTTACCTTCAAATTTCATGATGTTATTTTTAACAGTTCAGTAATATTTCATTGAGTAGATATACGATATTTTCTTTATACATTTTTCAGTTGAGAGATATCTAAGATGTTTTCAATATTTGGATATTGTGAATACACATGGCTGAGCCAGTGTCATTGTGGTAAGATAGAGCAACCTTTGGTTATATACCCAAGAGTGGTATCACTGGGTCTTGATATAACTCAATCCAAATTTTCTGAGGAAACAGAAATTTTTTTCTAGTAGCTGTACAAACTTGTACTGCCACAGTCAATGGAGGAGTGTTCACCATCCTCACCAGGTTGAGAAGTTACTTGTGGTTTGGATCTTATTAATTCTGCCAGGTGTAAGATGGAAACTCAAAGTAGTTTGATTTGCATTCCTCTGATAGCTCAGGTGTTGAATATTTCTTTAAGTGTTTCTCAATCACTTCACAACAGAAAACCTATAAACTCAAGGAACAACTCTCTAGTGAATGACTGCTGGATCAAGACATAAATAAAAAATAAATAAATAAAGACTTAGTACAACTCAATAATATTGAATACAAACCTACCCAAACTAATGGTTTACACTGAGAGTGGTCCTAAGGTGGAAGTTCATAGCACTAACCACCTACACAAGGAATGGCAGAGGTCTCTTACTAAAATCTTAACAGCACATCTGAAAGATCTATAACAAAATGAAGCAAGCACACCCAACAGGGGTAGATGGCAGGAAGTAATCAAACAGTATCATAATTTAAAACAAATGTATTTTAAAGACAGGAAGGGACTATGGCCACTTAAATTTTTGATATTAAATGAATGAATAGAAAATTTTTACTATCTTTTATCTGAATGCTTAAATTTTTATAATTATATGCATGATTTAATATCAATTATCAATTTTTTTAATGAAAAATTCATTTCAGCTTTTAAAATCTATGTAATTTTACATATATTCATTCAAATACAAATAAAATATTTGCAAATTTATTAGTTTTTTACTTTTTTTACTATTTTGGTTTTCTACCATAAAATGTCTACATGTTCTACAAACCGTCTAAAAACCATCATTAGCCAGGCATTGGTGGCACATGCCTTTAATCCCAGCACTCCGGAGGCAGAGGCAGGCGGATTTCTGAGTTCAAGGCCAGCCTGGTATACAAAGTGAGCTCCAAGACAGCCAGGGCTGTACAGAGAAACCCTGTCTCAAAAAACAAAACAAAACAACAACAACAAAAAAAAAAAAACATCGTTAATAATGCTATGGTTACTTATGATAAAAATATATGTACTTTATATAAGGAAATAACAAAATTCAATAGAATAAAAACAATTCCTGAATTTTTAATAGACTAATAGTGCCCCACCTTAGTATCTATCCCATATATACAGTTACCAAACCCAGACACTATTGTGGATGCTAAGAAGTGCTTGCTGACAGGAGCCTGATATAGCTAGCTGTCTCCTGAGAGGCTCCACCAGAACCTGACAAATACAGAGGCAGATGCCACTGGACTGAGAATGGAGTCCCCCCAATGGAGTAGTTAGAAAAAGGACTGAAGGAGCTGAGGGTGTTGGTATGATGGCTTTGTCTGGCATCAATGACAGGAGAGGCCCTTGGTCCTGGGAAGGCTTGATTTCTCAGTGTAAGGGAATGCCAGGGCAGGGGCAGGGACGGGGGTGTGGGTAGGTGGGTGGATGGGTGGGGGAGCATCCTCATAGAAGCAGGGACAAGAGAGATGGGATAGGGAGTTTCCAGAGGGGAAACCTGGAAAGAAAATAACATTTGAAATGTAAATAAAGAAAATATCCAATAAAAAAAAGAAAAAAATAGTCTGAATTTTACCCACTTTCTTTCTGATTTTATCCACTATATAAACATCCAAAGTATAGCAACCAAAAATATTTAGCTACAATAAGAAAATATGTTGCCTAAACAATATCATTATACCAATAAAACTTCCTCTTTAAATCTGCTTTTATATAAAAAGGTTTCCACTAGAAGGTAATTGCATAAGGTCAGTGATTTTGAAAGAACATAAGGTATTATTTTTTTTTTTTTAATCCAGAGTAGAAAGGTAACTCTATAGGAAAGCATGAGGAGCTAAGTCTGATCTCCAGGACTTGTGTAAAACAATAGTCCCAGAACCCACCCCACGTCCTTACAAAACCTTGGCCCAGCAGTTGTTCACACTTTTAATCCCTGTATGTGGGAAAGAGAGACAGGTAGACCTTTGAACTTGCTAGTTATCTATCCTAGCATACATTCTGAGTTTCTGGTCAACATGAGATAGTATGTATGGAAAATACCTTCGAAATAATACCCAGGGATGTCTCTAAATTCACACACAGAAAGGTACGTACATGTGTACCTTCATACCTACCCAAGAAGATGGGAACAGGCTAGGGAGTTCCATTCTCCCTCGACCCCTCCCTCTCCCTCTGCCTCCCCCTCCCCCCCTCTCACACACACACACATGCACAGCCTTACCTTCAAATAAAGTGTCCTTCAAATGATCTAAAACATTTTAAGTATCAATAATTCTACATCAGTAAACACACCCACTCAAAGAAACCCCTCATTTTGGTTAACTTTATGAGTTTAAAAAAATACACAATATTTAAATAAAAATATGATGTGTTCTATGAAGTCTATTTCAGAATTCTGTCCCGCACTATTGTCTCGCCAGCAAGACGACAGGATCCTTTTGCAGCACAGCATTTATTGCATCTTGAAGAGGAAGACCACGAGGCC
>NC_034600.1:64227271-64248430 GCF_900095145.1 Mus pahari
TTTCTTAGTTGCACCTCTCCTTCTTGAAGCTTCTAATCTTTCACCTTGCTCTGTTTCTGACATGCTGTCCTGTAACTCCTCTAATGCCCCCTGTCCTGCTATTACCATTGGGCAGCATTTCTCATCTTCTAGGCACGATTTCACCAATTTAACCAAAAGAAAAAGAATGAGCTCTGTCAAGGCAGTAATGAGGGATTCCACCGCGTCTTCTAACTGGGGAGAGAGATGAGAGAGACCAAGACCAAACATGCCTCTCAGAGCTTACCTTCGTCCTGCAGTTCTGAATCCTCTCCACGAGCAGAGGGTCTCCTTGGCGCCAGTGATGGTGAGGCGTTTTTCCCGGGATTTTCGGCACCAGTTGTCCTGTGCTATTGTCTTGCCAGCAAGAATGCACGCGGACACCAGGATCCTTCTGCAGCACAGCATTTATTGCATCTTAAAGAGGAAGACCACGAGGCCCCGTGAGCGACTCCCTATATAGTCCCCAAGGCTGTGTGTCCATGTCTAATTGGTTGCTTACTCATGATCTCACTGTTACTCCCTGGGCGGGTAAAGACTTTGCGTGAAACCCATTTGTACCTGTGCACATTGGTTGTTTACCCAAAATACACGGGCAGTGGCCAGTGGTAGCCAGCGCCATCTTGTAATGGCATTACGTGGCTTCCCACAGAATTCCTCCCCCACCTTGTTTTTCCAAAATAGTCCTCAGAACCTCATAAACCCAGAGGAAGACCCTTTTTAAACACAAAAAGCAATCTTTTTTTCTCTTTGAATTTCACATCATGCACCCAAACTCCAGTCATCTTCCCATTCACTAATATCTGCCCTATGCGTCTGCAACCTTCCCCCCAAAAGAAAAAAAAAATCTCCCCATGCAAGGTGCTGTGTGTCATAATATGTCACACTGTACACCCTTTTGTCCAAACATCTTGAGGCCTCTGCCTTCAGCTACACTATCAGAAATGGATCCTCATCAGGACCCCTCTCAGACATCCTGTTGTTGCCCTGTGTCATGGAGATTCTTCAGCTTTGGATCTGCAATAGCAACATGCCCCTTCACAGACTCCAGTAGTTCATAGACAGGGTGGATATTGTGATGGGCTAACTCAGAGACGTAGATATGGGCCTGGATGATAACTGAGCTTGTCATTCTGCCAGCTATCCTGAGCCCACACCACTAGGATAAGCTCCCCATCACCACTCCAGCACATAAAATCAGGAAAGCTAGCTCCACACCTTGCCTGGGCAAAGCAGGAGACCTTATGCTGGTGGTATGGATGCAAGGGTATTGTTGAACTAACTGGAGAGGGCAGGGCCAGCTCTCCCGTCCTCATGACCTCAGGGCTAGTTCACCATTGCCCCTGCCAACAGGCATAGCTCTATTCTGCTGACCAGGCCAGGTGCAGGCCTGCTCGGCCTAGTGCTGCTGCCAGTGAGAGGTGGGGACAGCTCTCCTGAGAACTGAACCAACAACCATCTCTACCAAATACATTTCTGCGATCTTTTGTCATAGTAGCACAACATAACAACATTCATACATGGTTATATTCAGAGATATAGACAGGGAGAGAAACATTTTTACAGGAATATTTTCATATATTAATTCATTTAAAATTAACAACACTATTATACTACACTCATAACTAATGAGGTAATGATAATGAAAAACAAGCAGTCTGCATGAGATACCACTACAAAAATCTATGAAGGTGAAACTCAAGCTCCTAAACAGACAACAGAAAATTGGGGATGCCAGAACCATGCACAGTTATTAAGGAAAGCTTCAGATATAAAATGGAACTTTTCCAAAAGAAGAGTTCCATAGAGTAAGGACTACTCAAGCCTTTTGGAGCATGGGCCACAGATACAGGACATAAAGTTGTATGAATTGGTGTCGCCTCTAATGGTTTCACTTTAGTTTGGATCTAATCTTTTCTTGCTACCTCTACATTATTTAATTGTGTGATGGGAATATCTAGTCTTTATCATTGAATACTGGAATGAGGTAAATTGTTTGGTATTTAATAGAATCTCACAGTTAAGATAGCCTCCAGAGTCTCAGGAGACACTCAGGACTTTGGACTTTTATCATGTTCAGTCTCTGGAATGCTATAAAATTTCTGAATTTGAAGTGAATTAATTTCTAATTTTTATATGCTCCTCTGGAAAGATCAAGTAGAAGGTCATAGGAGTATTTAAAGAGTTTACCTGATCTTGATTTAACTTTGGTACATGGTATCTATACAGAAAATTATCCATTTCATTTAGATTTTCATTTTTTTGATATTGAAATATTTGCATTTTTCTTTTTATCAATATTTTATTAGATATTTTCTTCATTTATATATCAAATGCTATCCCAAAAGTTGCCTATACACTCACCCCACCCTGCTCCCCTACCCACCCACTCCCATTTCTTGGCCCTGGCCTTCCCCTGTACTGGGGCATATAAAGTTTACAAGACCAAGGGGCCTCAGTTCCCAATGATAGCCGACTAGGCCATCTTTTGCTACATATGCAGCTAGAGACATGAGCTCTGGAGGTACTGGTTAGTTCATATTGTTGTTCCACCCATAGGGTTGTAGACCCCTTCAGCTCCTTGGGTACTTTCTCTAGCTCCTCCATTAGGGGCCCTGTGTTCCATGCAATAGATGACTGTGAGCATCCACTTCTGTGTTTGCCAGGCACTGACATAGCCTCACAAGAGACAGCTATACCAGGGTCCTTTCAGCAAAATCTTGCTGGCATATGCAATAGTGTCTATATTTGGTGGCTGATTATGGGATGGATCCCTGGGTAGGGCAGTCTCTGGATGGTCCATCCTTTCATCTCAGCTCCAAACTTTGTCTCTGTAACTCCTTCCATGGGTGTTTTGTTCCCTATTCTAAGGGGAAATGAAGTATCCACCCGTTGGGTTGGTCTTCCTTCTTTTTGATTTTCTTGTGTTTTGCAAATTGTATCTTGGTTATTATAGGTTTCTGGGCTAATATCCACTTATTAGTAAGTGCATATCATGTGAGTTCTTTTGTGATTGGGTTACCTCACTCAGGATGATATCCTCCAGATACAGCCATTTGCCTAAGAATTTCATAAATTCGTTGTTTTTAATAGCTGAGTAGTACTCCATTGTGTAAATGTACCATGTTTTCTGTGTCCATTCCTCTGTTGAGGGACATCTGGATTCTATCCAGCTTCTGGCTATTATAAATAAGGCTGTTATCAACATAGTCATTTAGATTTTCTAGCTTTGTTTGAAGTAAGACCAGGTGATTTTTAAAATTTCCTCAGTGTCTGTTATTAGGTATCCCTTTTAATTCATAATTTTGTTAATTTGGAAACTGTCTTTTGCCTTTTAAATACTTTGTTTAAGGTTTATCTATCTTGTTGATTTTCTCAAAGACCAGCTCTTGCTAATTCATTGCATTGTTTTCTTTGTTTCTAATTGATTGATTTCAGCCCTGAGTTTGAATATTTCCTGTTGTTTACTCCTCTTAGATGTGTTTGCTATTTCTTTTTCATTTTATATGTAGAGCTTTCAGGTGTGCTTTTAAAGCATTTGTATGAAAACGGTCCAATATTTTTAAGGAGGCACTTACGAATAGTCCCCTGGATCCTGGTGGGGAAAGGGACTCCATAAGAAATCCAACAGAGTCAACTAACATGGATTTTGGGGGCTCTCACAAAACAAACTACCAACAAAAGAGCATACCTAGGGACCTAGGACCCCTGTACATATGTAGAAGATGTGCAACTCAGTATTCATGTGGATCACTGAACAAATGAAGTGGGGAATGTCCATAACATGTGGCCTGTCTGTGGATTCTGTTTCCCTAACTGTGCTGCCTTCTCTGGCCTTGGAGGAAGATGATATATTTAGCTCTGCAGAGACTTAATATGCCAGGGTCTGGGTACAGAGATTCTACCTTCTCTGTGGAGAAGTGGAGAGGTATTGGAAAACTGTGTGATGGGAAACTGAAACAAATTTTTTGTGACATCATTCTATCACCTGGGGTTCTGGACTGAAAAAGTAGTTGAGTAGCAGCCTTTGTCTCTCTATGACAGTTGACAGTTGATGGAATGTAATAAGCTGTCTCAAAATCCTGTGGCCACAACTCATATCCATGGTAGACAGTGCACTTTAGGTGTGAGTTAAAATGAACATTTCTTTAAGTGGCTTTGCCAAGTAATTTGTCAAAGCAACAAGTAATATAACTAAAAAGTTTGGAGCAGAGAGGATACCAACATACCACTAGATGTAAAACATCCCCATCAATCATAAAAATGAAAATCAACAGTACAGTTAGGGTATTTGTGTTATCATAGTTACAAAGGAACACGAAGGGCTAAATTGGGTTTCAAATGAGAGAGTAAGATCGAAAAAATATCTTGGGGAGGGTATACAGGACTTTTGGGATAGCATTTGAAATGTAAATGAAGAAAATATCTAATAAAAAATTTTAAAAAAGAAAATATCTAATAAAATTAAATAAATAAGTTAAAATGATGAAGTCTTTTTATATCTTTATAACTTATATTAAATAAGTTAAAATGATGAAGTAGTTTTAAATGTTTACTGCTTATACTTACTTAAATGTCTTTAGAAAAAATTATTTGTATCAAGAAATAAAAATAATATTCTTTAAAAAAAAGAAAATATTTTAAGTAGTATTCTTAAGAGGGATTTTAATAATGCCAAATGGAAAACTATGTTATAGACTTTCTAAAAATATGCATATACATGTAGAAAAGAACATAGTATATTTATCTTGTTGTGGGAGGATAATCCTTCCCCTAGTTACCATAGACTTTCAAAAAAAAAAAAAAACAATTCCAATAGGAGGTATTAGTCATTTATTTTCAAGTTTTGTATTTTTTTTAAAGGTCTTATATATTTTTCCATCTAAAGCATTGTCATTGCTCTTCGTTAACCACCAAAACTTCATGGTAAAACCCTGTAGCTGAAGACACAATATATGTGTGTCCTTCAACATAAAGAAATGAAGCTGATACTCAGCAGAAAGCTTCATCTGTATCCTGTAACTTTCATACAGATGGAAGACTAAGCATGCTAGCATTGGAAAAAAATAATATCAGTATTACCCAGCTGTAAGCCCTGAAAGAAACAGTAACATATGGTATTGGAAGACATGCCCGCTGGTGCAATAGTGTTTTGTATGCTATGGGAGTAACCAGCCACAGAGTGATTAGATTTAAGGGCATTTCCACATGATGAATCTCATTTCTGGTACCATTTCTGGGGTCCAAATCTGCCTCAGAGAGCATGTATATTTTCATTTTGACAAATGCACATAGTATGAAACTGTCCGCCATTACTTATCTGAATAAAGTTTGGCATACCTTTCAACTGTGATCTGAGAAGGTTGCTTATATAGTGCTTAAAACAGATGCCCACAACTGGTCAATGTGCAGAGAATTATAGGATATGCATTGTTCAGCTCTACAAAGGACATTTATACCACATCTTAGCCCCTAAGTCTCAAGAATATCTAGGAATGGAGATCAGAAGCATTTTAAAAGCCAAAAGCATGAGATATTTATGGCTATCTAGTATTTGCTGGAAATTACTCACAATAGTGAATATATATATATATATATATATATATATATATATTATACTTTATTTGATGTCGAGATTAATACCTTACATGATGAGTCACTGTAGTCCTAGCAAGTTGATGCAAGAAGTTAATCATTGTATATTTGATGTAATAGGAGAACACCATGATCATGGTTACTCATGATGCCAAGGCAAGGGAATCATAGCATCAAGGCCTGTCAAGGTTACAAAATGTTTTCAAGAACATCATGCACAACACGGTCTGATCCTGTCTCAGAATAAACTTAATAGAGTAGTGAGTACACAGCGCAACAGTGAATGCTCATCTATGATGTTCAAGGCCCAAGGTTCATTAATCATAAGAGTATAAGTAAACAAACATTATAATTTATATATAAACTTAATCATGTTTTCCAACTGTATGGATGCATACATGGAAAAACACTTATTTTGCACTAGCAGAATTCTATTTACAGTATATATATATATATATATATATATATATATATATATATGCATGTTCACGTCACATTTGACTATTTATAATGGAAAAGTGTGAGTAGTCTACCATACGTTTGCAACTAAGAATGATGATATATCTCAGGGCAAAATACAGATTTAAAAAAAGAGAGATTAACAGTATATCAAAACGGATTATCTCTAATTTAAAGCAGTTTTTGAAAGTAGTGTTCATTTTAATAAAGGTAAGGAGGAATTGGAAACAAATTACAGTACCACATGCTGTTAAACTAGGGAAAAATAATGAAGGTAAAATATATTTGCATTTTCTCTAAGAAGTAGAATGATGACTACAGTTCAGAGCAAATATAAAGATGATCAAAAGTGCTTCCTACTCAAAGTATTTGACTATTCTGCTCACAGTGAATAATTCTTGACCTTTCTCTAGAATGTTCTATATTTAAGATTGCCTCTTATATGAGTTATTTAAGACAACTTTCTCCTAAGTATGTTGATTTCATGTTTTCTCATTTGTATGCAAATATTATGTTTTGCATTGTTTTCACATTCTGAGAAATAACTATTTTTATTAGCTAATTATTCCTCCAAGCAAGAAAAGTCCCACGGCTAAACCAAGCAGCAATTTAAAGTTAAAATAAAATTATGAATTTCAAAGTGTTATTTAAAAGTTATTTACATGTACATGTTCCTGGTCTTAGCTAATCAGGCCAAGATAAAAATCTGGGTTGTTTTGTTTTGTTTTGTTTTGTTGTTGTTTTGTTTTTTTCTGTTTTTACAAGTTAACCTTTTTTTAAAAAAATCAATTAATCAGTTAAGTTGTTTTTTCTTTTAAATTTTACATCTCGACTGCAGCTTCCTCTCCTCCTATTACTTCCTAACCACCTTCTTCCTGTCCTCCATCCATTCCTCCTCCCTTCTTTCAGAAAAGGGGAGGCCTCTCATGGATATTAACCAGCTCCAGCCTATCAAGTAACTTGGCCAACCCATAACTGATTCAGCCTGAAACCGAGGCCACGAGAAAAATCCTACCCCTGATGTAGTACACATGGTCAGGATTCTAGCTAGGTCAATTGTCATCAGAGAGACATCACCCAGCAACTGATAGAAACATTGGAAACAGATGCAGTGACCCACAGCTAGACATTTGATAGGGCTTGAGGAATTCTGTGGAACAGTGAAGAAAGGTTTGTAGGAGCCAGAGGGGTCAAGGACACCACAGGAAAATCCATAGAATCAGCTGTCCTAGGCCAACGGTGGGGTTCCCAGAGACTAAGTGACTAATCAGGGATCCTACATAGGACTGCCTTTGTCCTCTGCACATACGTTACAGATGTGTATCTTGGGTTTTACATGGGATTCCTAACACTGGGAACAGGGGTTATCTATGACTCTGTTTCTTCTTACCGTTTCATTATGAGAAAATCTTATTACTTAAAAATAATGGAGCTATGCTTACATATGAGGCTGATGATATCTAAAATTGATTTTAATTAACAATTTGTAACTTGTTCAGAGTACTATTATCAATAATACTTAATTGGAAAACAAAAGGTCAATGCATTTTCAATGTCTTAATTAATTTTTACGTATTTAACTAGATTAATTGAGTAAGTCTGTTGATCAACCACACAGAACTATTTCTGTTCAATTGAGTTGGCAACATTTTTTATCTTGACTAAGTATGGAAAGGTCCATAGCTGACATGGAATCCCAAGTATAGTGACTATCTGTTTGGTCTTGAGATGTGTTGTATAAAATAAATAATTTCATGTTCTTAAATGCAATTATTTTTCCTCACTTCAAAGCCTCCAAATGAATGCAAACCTGAGTGCTTTGGAACTCGTTTGCACCATTTACAGTCAAGGGCATTTAGTGTTTCTGATTCCATGTTTATAAATAATAACAAAAAATGCAAAAGACCTTTAAGAAAAATACAGTAAAGAAGCTTTCAATACTTATGTAGTCCCTAAGAACTCCAACTGACATGGTTTTAATGAATATAGAAACTTTTGTAAGTCTCTAAGACTCATTGAAGAATGATATTCTGGATTTAAATAGTATGTAAAAGCAAAGAATGTTTTATTCTGTAGAAGTCCAGCAAGTTTGGGTCTAACACCTACAAAGACAGAGACACCAAAATGAGCTCAAAGGCCCAATTAAAACACATTAAGGGAATTCCAGGGAGGGAGGGGTAGGTGATCATTATCTTAATTGGTTGGCTCTATCTCTAGGGATATTACAGAACCATTTCTGGGGGATAGGGTCCTGGAAAGTATTGCTGACCTACTGCCCATTTCTCAAACCAGGAGGCTGGGAAGTTTCTGATTGGCTGCACAAGACCTAGGTTTTCACCAGTAACTGACTTGCCTTGACTTGCCCAGTTATAAGAAAGAGATCTACGCCTAGTCTCCTGAACTTCCAACTTGAAGCCTGTCATGGAGTCAGCCTGTCTCAGTCTCCTCGATTTCAGGTTTGATTAGCTGTCGAACCTGGTGTGGTTCTCGTGGGGACAGAGTGACATGGTTCCTGTCCATAGGACAGTGCTCCATGTGTGCCTCCACAAGTGTTGGCTGCTGTGGGCATATCTTCATGTTCTTCCAAGGAATGTCCTCTCTGTCAGTGTTAATTATTCCATGATAATCTGAGAGAGTATGAGTAGAAGAGGCAAAGGTGTGGCTAATGTCTCAGCAAAGTCTTAAATGCTAGGACCTTTGGGAGAGCCCTTAAGTATATGAACAGTGCTCCAAGTACATGAGTTCAAAATATATAATTTCTCAACTATGTAAAATATAAGGGTGAAATATGGATTTTGAGGCTCTTCATGAATCTAAAGGAACAAAGGCAGCTACACTAAAAGCCACCTTATCACAGAGATACAAAAGATTCCTGAATTCAAGGTCAGCCTACAACAGAGCCAGGAGGTTAGGCCCAGGTGTGGTAGAAATGGTAATTCAGGGCTGGGTCCCACCCAATTTGTTTATCATCTGTGCTTAACCAAGGCTGGCAGACCTCTACATAATTCTGCAATGCTAAAGAAATTAATGTATATTTGCTGTCTCTTAAAAATTGGAGTAAATGACTAGATTGAAAAGTAAAATAAAAGAGTGGACCTGTGTTCTGCAGGAGATAAGATATCTAAAGAATTTTTTAGGATAAAAGGAGAGAACTGCTTAGGGAACTGACAGACACAGAGACAAACACACAGACACAGAGACAGACTGACACAGAGACAGAGAGACAGACAGACACAGAGAGAGACAGACAGATACACAGACAGACACACAGGCAGACACAAAGAGAGACAGACAGACAGACACACAGACGGGCACACAAACAGACACAGAGAGAAAGAGAGAGACAGACAGACAGACACAAACACACACATACACACAGAAGCAGAACATAGACAGAGAGATCTCTTAGAATAGCAAGCAAGCAGAATATAAACAGAGAAATCTCTAGAGAAAGCTGAACATAGAGAGAAACAGACTGGAAAAGCTGTGTCAAACAGAACATAGGTCATCAGCTTGGATCTACAACTTGACTTTGAGGATTTTTACTGTTCACAGACACCCATTCTCTCAGAATCTCTCTCCATGCAGAAGCTGGTCCTTGGCAATTAGCCATTACAAAAACGTGATTCTATAACATGGCTTAAATGATATTGGGATGCTCTTAAATGTAACATTTATGGTTTACTTGAAGCTTAAATTTTAAATTTAAAATGTTTAATACTACAAGTATAGCTAATTAAGACAAATTAAAAGTATTTTCTTACTGAAATGCATAAGCCAAATTCTGATTTTTAAATTCTGTTTTCTCGTAATATGGCTGAAACTAACATGTAGTTTAAAGAATCAATAACAATAAGTAGGAAATATTGGTCTAAGATCAGCTCAAATGACCAAGAAATCATCTCAGTATGAGCCCTTTTTTGTAATATTTCCTGAGAACTACCATTTGTGGTTTCATAAATAGAAAATTGCCCTTCACTTTGAAAGTAAAGTGAAATTGATTTTACTGCATAATTATGCACATCACAGACTAAAATTCATGTAGCTACATCTATGATACAGCATTCTAATAATTTAATCAGATTTTGAGTTATTTAAATTGCATGTTTTCTATAAAGCCCTAAATAAGCTAGAGTTTATGTCAAAGTATTTTATATTTTTGATAAAATGTATTTGATAATATTTTATGAAAGCAATTTATTTTTAAATGATTTACATTTTCTGATTAGGATTTTTTAAATTTCACTTATATACAAAATCATTCTCACTAATAAATCAAAACACAAGACAATCATCTATAGCAACTATTTCTTCATATTGATATAATAAAATATAACACATTTACAAGTACCAAAACCAATCTTGTGCCTAAATCTTACTGTTAATAAACACATCACTAAGCTTTTTTTTTTTTTCTGTATAAGGTCTGGCAGTGAATATTGTAGATATTGTCGATCATTTCTTCTATAAGATAAATGTTGTTAAATTCATTGGTAGATAATATTTTCCATAAACATTGCAAAAAGTCTAGGAGCCAGGGAGATAGCTCAGTGAGTAGAGGGTTTGCTATTTACTCCTGAAGATCGAAGCCTGGATCTGTGGACCTTGCATAAAGTGGTGTATAGGGAAAACATCTTCTGCAAGGTAGAAAGCAAAGACAGAAGAATCACTTGACGGTTAAGAGCACAGCAGTGACCAACAAAGAAACCATATTTCAAATTAAGTGGGGGGTGAACACCAACACCACACCCCATATTTATTCTAAAGTCTCCATACATGCTCATGACTCTTTTCAAGGATAGGTGCTCATACAAAAGTAAATGAATGAGTAAATAAATCATCTGTGATTTTTATTTCTCTTCAGTTTATTTATGTTAACATTTCTCAAGAATAATGAAATCTTTGGGCTGGATTTCTTGATTATATTTAGAACATGTTGTAGCTTGTTGATTGTTTTCATGCAAAAATTATTGCAAACTGGTACACTCACTCTAGAGGTTCCTCAGAAAATTGGGAATAGGTCTACCCAACAATATCACTCTTGGGAATATATCCAAAGGGTGCCCAATCATGCCGCAGGGGAATGAGTACCATTATGTTCATAGCAGACTTTTTTGTGATAGCCAGAAGCTAGAAATAACCCATATGTCCAACAACAGAAGAAAGGATACAGAAAATGTGGGTCCTTTACACAATGGAATACTACTAAGCGATTAAGAATGAGGACATCCTGTGTTTTGCAGGCAAATGGATGNAANTAGAAAATATCATCCTGANTGAGGTAANTCAGACCCAAAAGGACATGCATGGNNTGTACTCNCTAAAAAGCANANATTAGCCAAAAAAAAAAAAAAGACATAATATTCAAGATACAGACCACAAAACTCAAAAAGATCATGTATATGTATATATATATATATATATATATATATATATATATATATATATATATGAGAGAGAGAGAGAGAGAGAGAGAGAGAGAGAGAGAGAGCAGTGGCTGGGTCTGGGTTTAGTCAGAGAAGCACCTAACTAACCCTCAAGAGACTGGAGGCCCCAAGGAGTTTAGAGGTCTGGGATGGTAGTAGGTTGGAGGTGGGGATATCCTCATGATGAAAGGGGGTTGAGGAGGTGACATGGGATGGGGAACAGTCAGAGGGTGGATCAGGAGAACGATAAAATCTGGAGTGTAAAAAAAAAAAATTTTTAAAAAAATATATCTTAGGATAGTTTATTTGCTGTTCATAAATAAAACCACCAATAACCTGACAGGCATCAGCATACCATTACCCTAATTTCAGACATTATCTGTGTATCCATATCCTTACTAGTCTCTATAAGATGTTCCTCAGTATTGTTGTTTGAGTATACTTGGCACAGGGATTGGCCCTATCTGGATGTGTGGCCTTGTTGGAGGAAGTGTGTCACTTTGGGGATGTGCTTTGAGAGCTTCTTCTTAGCTGCCTGAGGATGCTAGTTTTCTGTTGTTTGCTTTCAGAACAAGATGTTGATCTCTCAGCTCCTCCTACGCCTGCCTTTGTGCTGCTATGTTCCCACCTTGATTATAATGGACTGAACTTCTGAACTTGTAAGTTAGCCCAATTAAATGTTGTCCTTATAAGAGTTGCCTTGGTCACAGTAGTGGAAACCTAACTAAGACATTCCATTTCTCCTAATCTTCAACTTCTCTGAAAAAAATAGGAGAATAAGAAATTTCCTATACTTATTTCAATACTTAAGCCTAGATATATAACAAAGACATTTTACTAATAAAATATTTTCATAATGAGTTTTGAAACTAAACAACAATATCAAAACCAGTGGCACTGCAATAATTAGAGCTTAGGCTTAATATCTTTAATTGCACAACTCAGACCTTAGAAACTGTCTTTTCTGTTAGGTACTTTGAACACACTGTGCTATAACCAATACTAAAGTTAATTATCGTCCTCTCCTATGTACAATTACTTGAGAGTCTATGTTAGCACATTTTCCTCCCAATTTTGTGTGCCTTATTGAGATGTCGTAGTAAATGAATTTCTTGTATATAATCCTGTGACTCTTTTCATGCCATAGGGAACAGTGTGTATAGGTTTACTTTGCTTCACAAAGTACAACAGAGGAAACACAATGCCAAACAGCAGGCACATAATTGATCAGATCACTGCTTAAAAGAGTGAATAAGCCGGGCCTGGTAGCGCAGGCCTTTAATCCCAGCACTCGGGAGGCAGAGGCAGGCGGATTTCTGAGTTCGAGGCTAGCCTGGTCTACCAAGTGAGTTCCAGGACAGCCAGAGCTTTACAGAGAAACCCTGTCTCGAAAAACCAAAAAAAAAGAAAAAAAGAAAAAAAAAGAAAAAAAAAAAAAAAGAGTGAATAAAAAGGCAGATAACAATCAAATAATCTAAGTAAAAGAAATCAGGAATTATTATAACCAGAAATGTGAGCCAAACATAGAGTACACCCTGAAGCAACATAATAAAAGATAAATAACAGCAATGATAAATATCTATATCTTTAAAAAATATAGCTTGCATTGGTATGGAAGTTTAAAATGTTACATGTAACAAATTACTGTAACATTTACTTTGGATTTTTCTTTAGCCTATATTTGGATATATGATAACTAGGAAGGCAGAAGAATTCATCTCAAAAAATATTTTACAGATTTTAGGTAGTTATTGCAAACTCTGAAGGCTAATTTATTTGATCGCTGTTAGGGAAACATGGCAACCAACTGAGGGAAAGAGAATGCGAAAACCTTGTACTGCAGTATACAACACGAGAGAAGGTATTTATAGCTGAAACAGTGATGCAGATATCTAACTCTATAGCTTCCCGGTTAATCATTTTTTTATTACATATTTTCTTTATTTACATTTCAAATGCTCTCCCTTTCCGAGTTTCCTCTCCAAAAATCCCCTATCTTGTGCTCCCCAACCCACCCTCTCCTGCTTCCTGGCCCTGGCATTCCCCTATACTGGGGCATAGAACCTTCACAAGACCAAGTGCCTCTCCTCCCATTGATGGCCGACTAGGCCATCCTCTGCTACATATGCAGCTAGAGACACGAGTTTCACCATGTGTTTTCTTTGATTGGACAGAGCACAGGATTCCCAATGAAGGAGCTAGAGAAAGTACCCAAGGAGCTGAAGGGGTTTGCAGCCCTATAGGAGGAACAACAACATGAACTAACCAGTACCCACGGGTTAATATTTTCATAGAATTCCTGTGTGTGAACAGATGCTTGTTTGACATGTTTGCCTTCACTTGGGAGTCTTTTCCTTTGGTTTTGTCCATTTCTAATATGTTAGTTTTGTTTTGTTTTATTTCATTTTTTAATTTTATTTTATTGATATCACTTAGAAGCCTGTTGGTTTTCTCTTCACACACACACACACACACACACACACACACACACACACAGAGAGAGAGAGAGAGAGAGAGAGAGAGAGAGAGAGAGAGAGAGAGAGAGAGNACACACACACACACACACACAGAGAGAGAGAGAGAGAGAGAGAGAGAGAGAGAGAGAGAGAGAGAGAGAGAGAGAGAACATCTGGTTGGAAGGAGAGATGGAGAGGAACTCGGGAGAGATGAAGTATGGGAAACTCTAACTGGGATGCATTGTATAAGAAAATAATCTATTTTCAATCAGAACATATTCTGTTCCTTTAACTCTCATTTATCATCTTGTATTTTAATGAGTTCCTCTCCAAAATGGAAGATTTTATTCTAACAACTCACAGAGAGAACTGTGCATTTGTAAACTAGAGAGTCCTGGGACAGTTCTTTCATCATCTGAGATGAGACTGCTGTCCACTCTTGGTTTCACAAAATCCTCTTTGATGTTACAGAACTTTTATATCCTATAAGGCAAATCAAGCCAAAAATAACTTTAAATGCTGACAATATTAAATAATGGTTAATTAGCGGCTATTTACTTGTTCTGGATTTGGCTTTCTTTCATGTTTCAGCAACCTTAAATTCCAGTTATTGTTAATTTTTTTCCTACCAAAAATTATGGAAATGCTGCTGCTTCCTGATCAGAACAGTATTAGAACATCTGACATGATTCTTGATGATATTAACTTTAATCATCTAGTTGGTGTATTGTTTTTGAAAGTTTTTCAGTGTGAAGTTGTTATACTTGTCAAAAATAAATGCATACAAGAATTACTTTAGAACACTATATTTATCCTATATTGCATCATAGTTTTAACATCTATTGATTATCTTAGAATCATACATTGTACATTCTACAGATGACAAAATATGACTTTCTATTTCCATAATGACAAATCACTTTCACTAAGAATTTAAGTATATGAGTGTTTTGCCTGCATGAGTTCTGTGTACTACATGTATCTGTTAACCACAGGAACCAGAAAAGGTTGTTCCTACAACTTCTTGGTATTGAACTTATGGACATTTGTGAGCTACCATATGGGTTTAGGAATTGAACCAAGGTACTGAACAACATATGCTCTTAATTCCTGACTGCAAATTCTCATCCTTTGTTTGTTTGTTGTTGGTTTTTGGTTTTTGGTTTTGGGGTTTTTTGTGTGTGTTTGTGTGTGTGTGTGTGTGTGTGTGTGTGTGTGTGTGTGTGTGTGTGTTTTGAGGCAGGGTTTCTCTGTATAGCACTGGATGTCCTAGAACTCACTCTATAGACCAGGCTGGCCTTGAACTCAGAAATCTGCCTGCCTCTGCCTCCCAAGGGCTGGGATTAAATCAAGTGCGGAATTAAAGGCATATGCCACCACTGCCCAGCTCATCCAGTTTTTAATTGGCTAAACTGCAGACAATACCAATAGAATGACATTCAAATAAAAATCAAAGTCCATTAGAGATTAAGGTGGAAAAAAAAAAAAGACAGGTGGTGGGGAATTGACTACATGAGACTTCATTGGTTTGTGAAAAATTATTAAATAATTAATAGAATTTTAACATCCACACTTAGAAATCATGGAGCAGGTGTGACTGACTGTTAACACATGTCATCTGAGCATTTGGAAAGCTGAATCAGATCTGCATTACTGAGAATGAGGCTAACATGGGCTACATAATATGTTTAGTCTTTCTGAAGTACAGCAACCTTATCTTTTAAAAAGGAATATGCATGCATAATATTAAACTGACATATATCTCATGAGTCTCATAAACATACTATACTTCTTTACTGAAATGTTCTTTTATTTTTCAGAGAATGTAGCTAATACAACGTAGTTAAAATAAAGGGATTTCATGTGCATAACTTCCTTGAAGTTATTTCAATATTTAAGAAAACACACAAATGGGAGAAGTAAACATTCAGTAATTACATGAGCAAGCTATGAGGTAGTATTATGTGCTACATTGAAATTATTTCAAAACAAGGCATTCATGGTAACTTATTGACAATCCAGTAAGGTGGCTGATATTGTCTGTTTAGACTGAGAGATACATAAGGAATTATTAAAGTATGCTTTTGGATGAGTCTAGGAGAGCATTATGAGAGATGCTTGATTCTTGGATAGCAACTAAGGAGTGAAGATGTCACTGGAATATGAGCGAGAGACTCAGAAGTGACAATAGCATGAAGGACAAGCTACTCAGTCTGATCCTTTTTAAGTGAGCCTATCTGTGGCTGCCATGCTTGTAGACCTCATGCAAACAACCCTTCCACCACCAGACTCCTGCCCTCTACTCTGAATCTAGCTTCCAGGATTATGTCTTGACCCATGGCTTCATTTTCAACCTCTCTGTTGGATTCCCATGGATTCTGATCTTCTCGTTTAGAAACCCTTGACTAAGGGGCTGGAGAGATAGTTCAAAGATTAAGAGCACTGACTGTTCTTCCAGAGGTCCTGAGTTCAATTCCCAGAAACCACATGGTGGCTCACAACCATCTTTGATGGGATCAATGCCCTCTTCTGACAAGTCTGAAGGCAGCTACAGTGAACTCATATAAATAAATAAATCTTTAAAAAAAACCCAAAAGCACAAACACTAGAAACTGAGTTTATAATAATAATAATAATAATAATAATAATAATAATAATAATAATAGTGATAATAATAATAATAATAATAAAACCCTTGACTAATAACCAGATTCTGAGGAAGATCTATGTGTACTCATATTTCTGTATCTCCACTTCCACATGTTCCTACAGAGTATAAAACACACTAGATGTTATATTAATGTTAAGAATCCATTCATTCCAATGTTAAAGAACTTTGATCCTTAGTTTGATTTATTATTTATTATTTGCTTGATTGCTCGCATCCTTATCTATTACTTTGGATGTACCCTAAGCCTACTAGAAAGAAAAAACTTTTCTTATCTAGTTCTGCTTAAGAAAAAAATAAATATGTTTAAGAAAATAAAAACAAATTGTAGCAAAAGTTCAATAATTAGCCTAGAGCTATCACAGATAAATTAAACAGCTTCCAATCTCAAATTCTCTACAATGTATTAAGAAATAATACTCTATATTATTTATGAACAATAGAAATGTAAGAGGGAACTATTAGAATAGAGGGAATCAATTCTATTAATGATACAATTAATATATCCCAATTTCTGGAGATGGGAAAGTAAAAAGGAAACATCGGAATAGACCTGGTTCAATTAAACCTTTATTTTAGCTTTAAATGATTGTACACAGTTGTGTTCCTAAATATATTTGTGTCCCTGAAATTATTTATTTTTTAAGTTAGTCAGTTTTACTAGACACCAAATTTTGATGCGTGGAATTCAGTAATGTCATTAAACAAGATATTTTGTAAAACAGTATAGTTGCTTAGCAAGTACTCCATGGTGTAGTAATTATGAAAAATAGTTTTCTGACAGATTTATTCCATTGTGTTAAAAATAAGGCACAATCATTCAGCCCGGAAAGCAGAAAGCCACAGATATAAATGATATACAAAGGGCAAGCAATTAATCCGAATTTTTAACCAGAGTCAAACTAATGGTAATTGTTAGATTTCAAAGTGATTAAGAATTATTTTACATAGAACATCAAACTCCGCAATTAAAAATTCTCACGAAATTCTGAGTTTCCAGGTTTGAACTCTTTTCCATATATGTGACTTATACATTTACTTAAGCCCTTAGGAAGAACATAAGAGGTCTTATGGTGGCCTTCTGTGGGGTTATGAGAAAGGTTAGTATTACATGAACAATTTATACCTCAGTATACTATATTCTTGAAAGCATCTCTCTGAATGATGCCACTTTGACGTTGATTGCATTGTCTCATAAGAAATAAAAGCCATCGGGATTACTTTCTTAATCAAGAAGTTAGTAATCCACAAAGCAGAGCGTAAGGGGTTGCTTCTGGCTCTTGTTCTCACAGCCACTACAGTACTCTGAGCTTTACAGAGACAGAGACAGTGAGGAGGCAAGTGGGAGCTGGATGGGCACTGGGCGACCCTGCGTCTCAAGAGGGCGATCAACTAAACATGGGCAAACGGAGATCTGCTAATAAGCAGAGAGGCAAAATGTACTCTTATGTAGTAGTCTTTGCGTAAACCTAGAGGGAGGAGCACTAAAGGAACCACCAGGATGCTTCCGGCAACTTCTCAGAGTTCTCCAAGGTGTGCTCGTAAGGAAGAAGACCATGTCTGCTAAAGAAAAGAGGAGATGTGAAGACAAGTCAAAGGCTGACAAGGTTGGTTATGAAATAGAAATGAAAACCTACATCCCTTCCCCCCAGGGGAGACCAAAAGGATGTTGAAGGACCCCAGGGCACCCAAGAGGCCTCCTTCAGCTTTTTTCTTGTTCTGTTCTGAATACCGCCCAGGAATCAAAGGACACCCAGGCTTAGCCATTGCTGATGTTGCAAGAAACTAGGAGAGATGTGGCAGACAAGCAGCCCTATGGAAAGAAGGCTGCAGAGCTGAAAGGAAAATGCAAAAAGGATACAGAACTGAAGGAACTACAGAACTGAAGGACGATTCTACAGATATTTCCCAATCTGTAGATTGCAGATTTATCCTATTGATTCACCCCTTTTAAAGAAAAGGGGGGGGGGAGATCAAGGCTGTGTATTTTTTTTTAAACTGTAAAGTGTCTCTTTTCTTCTTCTTCTTCTTCTTCTTCTTCTTCTTCTTCTTCTTCTTCTTCTTCTTCTTCTTCTTCTTCTTCTTCTTCTTCTTCTTTTTTGTATAGTTAACACTATTGGATGTGTCTTTATATAGCCCTGTCCTGGTAATATTTTTCTTATCCAGTAACTTTGCCTGGTACAGTCTGGTGGCTGTAAATTGACATGGAAAACAGCATGTTCCTGTTGGTACACAGCACAAATTAGTTATATATGGGGATAGTAGTTTCATTTCTTTGTTGTTGTTATTGGTGGTGGTGGTGGGATTTTTGTTGTTTGATTATTTTCATCTTCAGATGTCTGTGATGGAGCTTACACAAAGATAATTGCTGTTACTGTTACCACTGTGGGATTGCAAGTCAAACAAAAAAAAATTTGTTACTGCTATGTTGACATGCTGAATGCTTCTAAGTAAAAAAAAAAAAAAAGTTAATAATCAGCAAAGCATGGCTGTGCTCAGTCTGGCATAAAATGTCAGATTTAGCGTTCATGGAATTCTCTAAATTTTATATTTTATAAATGAGAAGCTTCAAGAACAATAACTGCATAATTTAATTCATGTGACCATGGTATGAAATATTTGCATTGCCTTAAAAGCTGACTAGAGTGCAATGGTTAACTGCCCTAAAATGTCTTATAACTCTAGTTAACATACTATTCTGTCACTAAGTCCAGGGTGTGACCACAACGCTGCAGATATGAATCCTCTGGTAAGTATCTGAAATACTTCCTGTTGCAGATTGGTCAAGCAGGTGCCAGTTTTGATCCAGGAAATCAAGCAAATATTGCAGCCACAGCAGCAAGACTGAATGTAAGCTTGAGCGTCAAAGGAGGAGGATATTTCAACCTGCTGACTGCACAAGAGCAAGGACTACAGACGAATGTTAATTTTCAATAAAGCTTTCAATAAGATAACCGACCAGGGTTTCTTCAGTACCAACACTCAGACAAAATCCTAACAGAGACGTTTTCTCACACAGGTGACACCTGCTCAGAGAAAAATCAAGGAACCAAGTAATTAAAAGCAGAGCAAAATATTTGAGACAAGGGAAGTCATTTCTAAAGCACCGGAGGAGACAGATTTCTGGGGGGACCCCTTTTGTTTGAAACCACAGGAAATATGGGTAAATAAAGAAACAAATAAATCATGCTAGGTCTGCTACTTACAGATTTTTATCACTTTTACATATGTTTATACTTAGAAAATTGTTGGCTTGAAGAAGATAAAGAATTATAAATCATTTAAATATGAACTCTTATTTCTGTCATGGTCACTTCTGTTTACAAAAAAAAAAAAAAAATCACGTGTTTTCCACAAAAAGCTCTTCTGAAAAGATAGCTGTAAATGACAACGGGCACTGGTTTCCTTTTTTATCCAATGAAGTCTTAGATGGCATCTTCCTCTAATAAGGTCGACACTCAAAATCTGCTGCTCCTGTGAGCACCTCCGTGGGTTGCCTTTGACACAGCTCTGGATAACATCTGCATCCTCCACGTTTGCCAGACTGAGTACTGAAGGCTATCTGGGGAGATCTCTGGCCTTGCCAGGTGGGAGGGTTCAAGCGCAGTAGACAGGGCAAGAATTAAGGACAGAGAATTGCCTAAGCTGCCTCCTCTGCTGCAGCACTTGCTGCTGCTACAAGATGCTGCACACTGGCTGTGCTGAACCTAGCTGGGCTGAACCAGCTGGGGCTGGCTAGCCAGCAAGCATAGACCAGGGGAACTTCCCGTGGTCAAATCTTCAGGAGAAGCTTCAGTTCTCTTCCCAGGCAGTGTTCCAGCTATTGTGACAGATGCTCTCAGATGAAAGAGTAATTCTCTCACACCTTTATGCCTTCTGGATAGGATCTTAAATATCGTTTTCGGGGTGGGTTGGAGTCTGACAGTAGGTGCGTTCTATTGGCTTGGACTGAGATGTTGGGGATGCCTCATCTAGAGGTGGAGGGGTTTGTGTGCATGTGTGTAGGGGGGTTGTTGCTGCCACTACATGACTCATGGCAATAGTTCTCTCTATGGGGGGCGATGACTACATGAAAGTTAGGATTCCCCTCATAGTCCACCACGCCATTCACATTATTAGCACGGACTTCTCCAACATGAACTCTTCTATTATGGCTTCAGCTTCTTTCCATACTCTCTCTTTTTTTTACACAATGGAGTGTGTAACTGTTTACTCAGCTATTAAAAACAATGAATTTATGAAATTCTTGGGCAAATGGATGTATCTGGAGGATATCATCCTTAGTGAGGTAACCCAACCACAAAAGAAGTCACTAGATATGCACTCACCGGATATTAGCCCAGAAACTTAAAATAACCAAGATAAATTTTGCAAAACACAAGAAAACCAAGAAGGAAGACCATCACCATCGTGTGGATACTTCATTCCTCCTTAGAATAAGGAACACAATACCCATGAAAGGATATAAGTACAGAGACAAAATTTAGAGCTAAGATGAAAGGATGGACTATCCAGAGATCCCCATCCAGGGATCCAT
>NC_034600.1:64248534-64263274 GCF_900095145.1 Mus pahari
AACTCACTCTGTAGACCAGGCTGGCCTCGAACTCAGAAATCCGCCTGCCTCTGCCTCCCGAGTGCTGGGATTAAAGGCGTGCGCCACCATGCCCGGCTCGGATCCATACTCTCTTATTCACCTGAAATGTTCCTTAAAATTCATTTCACCTACAAACCCTGATGGAATAGTCGCAATGATATTTATTCACTCAATTTGGATTTTCTTCTTCTTTTTATTGGTTATTATCTTTATTTACTTTTGAAATGTTATCCCCTTTCCCAGTCCCACCCCCTGAAATCCCCTATCACATCCTCCCTCCCCCTGCTTCTATGAGGGTGCTCCCCCACCCACGCACCCATTCCTGCTTGTCTGTCCTGGTATTCCCCTACACTGGGGCATCAAGCCTTCACAGGACTAAAGGCCTCTTCTCCCATTGGTGCCCCACAATGCCATCCTCTGCTACATATGTGGCTGGAGCCATGAGTCCCTCCATGTGTATTCCTTGGTTGGTGGTTTAGTCCCTAGGAGCTCTGGAGGGGGGTGGTGGTGGTGGTCTGGTTGGTTGATATTGTTGTTCTTCCCATGGGGTTGCAAATATATGGGTACTGTCCATAGCAGCTAAATTTAAGAAATCTACTGTTGGAGGATATTTGATCACATTGTGAACCCTGAGATTTTGTTGTTTACTAGAAAAAAAATCTGTTTCCAGTTGTGGAGTGGCTCAGCCTTAGTACATACCTTTAATCCTTCTGCCTGAAATATAGACACACCCTTATCTCTCACCTTTAATCCCAAACAATGATGGTAGTGAAGTGGAAATTGGAGGGTTCTTTGGAAACTTGGTTGGATGGTGTTTTGCTGGGGCAAACATGTGAAGGAACGTTTAGTTAAAGTGGACACAGGTGTGAAAGGCTAAGGCCGACTTGTTTCTCTGAAGCAGACACAGGAGAGAATACTTTCTGCTAAAGCAAACATACTTTATCAAATGAAAAGATATCTGAAATTATTTCAATGGAAACCATGAACCTAAACCTGAGTGTCTCTAAGGGTATATACAGAAAGGAATCTAGTACCAGAAGCTTTTGAATTCAGGAAAGAAATACCTGAGTATGTCAGATAGCAGATGCTCAACTTGTTGACATGTGTGCTCTTTGGTTGGTGGTTTAGTCCCTGGGAGCTCTGGGGTACTGTTTGGTTGATATTGTTGCTCTTCCTAGGGCATGTAAACACCTTCAGGTCCTTCGGTCCTTTCTCTAGCTCCTCCATTGCAAACCTTGCTCCACACTTTGTTAATTTGCTCCCGTGAATTTTTTTTTAACCCCTTCTAAGAAGGCTTGAAGCACTCACACTTAGGTCTTACTTCTTCTTGAGCTTCACGTGGTCTATGAATTGTATCTTAGGTGTTCTGAACTTTTGGGCTAATATCCATTTATCAATGAGTGCATACCATGTGTGTTCTTTTGTGACTGGGTTACCTCACTGAGGATGATATTTTCTAGTTCCATCCATTTGCCTAAGAATTTCATAAATCAATTGTTTTTAATAGTTGAGTAGTACTCCATTGTCATTTAGCACTTTTTAAAAATCCTCTCTTTTGCCTTGTATATCATCCTCTATGTTACCTTGATCTGTACAGCCATCAGCAAACTACCAATAGTATTCCAGGTAAATTTAATGTTTGTATGATTTCACTACAGTTAAATTCAACAGAAAATATTCTACAATGATTTTAATGAATGTATTGGCCAAAATGATGTAATCTATCCATGTTTGGATGAGGCGATTCCAACACTAATTACTACTCTTCGTCCTTTATTACCTCCCTTCTGACTAATAGCAATTAAAGTTACCTTGAGATGAGAGTATCCTAAAAATTTTTGCTTGAATTAATTTGATGATATTTCACTTAGAATTTTTTTCTCTTAAACAATTATTCATTCCTACATTCAGAGGCCAGGTGGAATATTCTATTTTTGCTACATTATTTATTTTGTTTAATGTGATCAGGTACATGCTGGGAAGTCGTTTGAGACAGCCAAATTTTGAAATATGCTTTTCCAAATATTTTTACTTGATTACTTGTCATTTTGACACTGTTCATAATTTGTGTATTTTTTAAACTTTTCATTGTAGCATAGCAATATCTACTGCACCTGTAATTTTATATAAACATTCTTAATATTTACTTGAAATTTTAACTTATTTTCAATCATATTTAAAGTTTGAATTTTAAAATTTTAGTTGTGTGTAAATTTATCATTGTAATACTATTTAATAATTTATTAAAGAATAGTTCATCACTAACTTAAAATGCTGCTCTTGGTATGAAATACCCATATATGCTTGAATATATTTTTGATATCTCCATTTTATACCATATTATTTTGTCTAATTTCATACTTGTTATATTTACTTTATGTTCCAAATAGTAAATACTCCATTGTATATTTTGGAACTCTAAATAGTGTTCCAAATCAATCATTGCCAACTACATTTGTCTTCATAATATTGCTATAACTATGTTATAATCTTACTTCACAGTATACTTATTAATATGCTGACAGAGTTATAAAACTAAGATGGGAAAAACCCAGTACACTGCCATTCTAGATGGATTGCATCATAATAAAAATGGTAACTGGTGATCAGTATGTTACTTTTAACTTCTCTGTCTAGTGAATTGTTAAATAACATTACTTATTCTTAAGCCTTACATATGCAGTAGAATTTTCACCTATTAATCTTGTTATAAATGTGTTCTCTCTATTTCAATTAATGATATTTAAGTTATGATGTAGGAAACATGTATCAAATATACACAGACTTATTCATGCATACCTTTGCATATGTTACTTATTTTAGCCAGGTTTAATTAGATACAAATAACATCTTCAAAAGTAATTTTTATTATTACCCTAATTATAGTGTTTTCTGAGATTTTTCAAGCATAATGTGTTAGGTCCTAATCTCTATAACACAGTTTAATTCTGATGCAGTTGGCAATAGTCAAATGATGTTGCTTTGTTCCTCTCCACATTTTTCAGTGTTTTGTCATTCCCAAATTAAATAGGAACTTTTTCTACTATCTAATTACCATAAGTACCATTATTACATGTCTGCCTTGGCAATTAACCCATATGGTCATCTTTGCCAGCTGTAGGCTTTGAAAAAAAAAAAAAAGCCTAATAGCTCCCACTTAGGCACTGTGAAACTCCAGTGGAAACAATATTTCTAAAACACATGAATTCCCACACGGACCTTTTAGTCTTATACAATGGAATTCTGTATGATTTTATTTTCCTTGTCCTGTATCCTGAATGAACTCAGGCAGAGGTTGCACAGAAACAGGGAAGTAGGGAGTCATTACACTGTGATAGTCTGATAATGTAACAATCTTTCATGTTTCTGGCTCTAGGTGAAGTCTTTGCTCTCTAATTATCACAAGTCCTCTTCAGTGTCTACAGTGTCAGTGTGACAACGCTTAGAGTACTACTGAGACAGAGGAAAACCTACAAGTGCACATAAGCAAGGTATGTCTGCCATACCACAGTTGAGTTTCTCAGGTATTCATCTTACCAAGGGAATGACCTTTCATACATGTCTCTTGTTTTGAGTATCTCTCTATTACAGGAAGGCAAGTAAATGCTTCAATGTTGTTTTAATATTATGAAGTACGTCCTAAAACACCAAGAGAAATGATCTACAAACCTATTTAAAAGGTATAAAAGATTTGAAAAGAAAAATTCACAAATGTCAAGTGGAAGTGTAGCTAGGTTCAAGGACTTTGTCTCATTACATCATAAAATTAAGCATTCTCTTTCCTGCACTTCAGCAATCTCACTTTTGTTTGCATATATCTGAAAGAAGCCAGAACCTGTGTCCTCCAGAATGTGTTTGCTCATCTATACTATAACATTCACATAGCAATTTTATTCACATAATGAAAAATTGAAAATAAATCTAGTATCCCACAATAGTAGAATGGATAAATTAAATGTGTAATATAAAAGTAATGAAAAGAACCAAGTGCAGTAACACGGATACATTTCACAGGCAATTGGTCGAATGGAAGAAGTTTCTTACAAAAGAGAACATCCCTTTGTACTTACTCTATGACAAAAATGTAGCCAGTCCCGAAGTGACAGAACTGTGGTGTTTGTGTGTCTCAGGAAAGGACAGTAGAGAGGACACAGAGGACAGAGTTGTTGAAAAAGCTTCTTAGAAAACTGTCCTTCATTGCATTACAGATTCTAAATGTGTTCTGTTCAGTGTGATTTTGTGGCGTCTGTTTATTTGATACTTATTAATGTTTGTAACTAGGTTTGATGAACTCCAGTGTAAAGACAAATGCATAACTCATGCACAGTTAAAACAAAATGTAAAGGGCATTAGCTCTTCACATATAAAAAAAAAAAAAATAGTAATCTTTCCAGCTGAGATAGAGACAATGACAAAGACATTCTCACCCCAAGACTTCATTTAGAGTGTTGGGTTCTCCACAGTGCAAAGCCAAAGTAAGTTGTTTTGTAAAGAGAAATTTAAGGTCACTAAGCAAGTCCAGCTAGAAATCCAACAGAAAGATGATGACAAGGACAGGTATGACATTGTTTATCTGTTACTGTCATTTTGCATCGATGGGGCAGACGTCAGAGCTGACACTATCAATTTGTAGACAGTGATTATTATTAGTGTTAAACACATCCTGTTTCCATTGATAGCATACATGGAGGTACTAATATTTAAACTTTCAAATTTCACAGAATATGTGAACCTTCAGAAACTCTGTGGCTTAACACCTCCATGAGATAACAGAATGCTGAGCAGGAAGGACACAATCCTGTGAAGACTTGTAAGGAGGATAGTGTCACTTCTCTGGAAACTTCCTGTTCACAAATCCTTCCTTCTGTTGTGCTATGATTTCTGTGTTTTCTTCCTTCTCTATTTCCCTCTAAAATGTAGATCTTTGTGTCTAAATAATTCTAATATTTATGTCCTGGTAGCTTGGGACTTACTGCCATTACTGTGATTCTGATTGGAGCATGTGGGTGAAGTGAATTCCATCTGCTTGATATTTGTTGTGGTTCAACAACAGTGAGAGCTTTCAGAACCAGTGCTCAGTGTGTCTGAGGGCAGTATCTACTCCTCATCCTCACATTTGTGCTGGTCCTTCCTCAACAAATTTTAACTGTGCTCCCAGGTTTGAGGAACATCACATCTTCAGAGAGCATGACAGGGCAATTTTCTTGTGTCAGAATGACTGACCGTGATTTTTATTTCTTTTCTCTTAATGGCCAAGGCTGTGTCACCCTCTCTCCCACCCCAGCCCTGGTGGATGGTGGAGTGTGTTCACATCTGCTGACCTCCTTCTGGTCTCATGGCTATCAAGTAGAATTTCATGGATGCTGAGGATTCATGATAAGTGTCTTGAAGCACAGGAAACTTTTAAAACTTCACTCAGTTATCTAATCTGTTACTCTGTTCCAGAGTTTTCTCAATAATTCATGAAATGTTTCAAGAATTGTGGCACTAGAACAATCCTGTTTTATTTTATTTTTCATATAACTGAAACTGTGGCCAGATTAAATAAAATTCCCTATTTTTGTTTTCTATTTTATGATATATTGAAAAAAATTATAGTTTCTGAGTTTGAATTACAAACAGATTTGAAACAAATCAGGTTTACTTCACTTACATTTTTTATGTTCATTCAGAGTATAATAATATTTCCTTAATGCACATAGTTTCAACATTTATAGAAATTAAGTGGAGTGTGTGTGTTTGTGTGTGTGTGTACCCAATACAGACTCTAGGTATCTTCCTCAGGCATTCTTCATCTAATGTTTACACAGTTTCTCTTTTTTTTATTTTTTATTAGATATTTTCTTTATTTACATTTCAAATTCTATCCCGAAAGTCCCCTATACCCTCCCCCCACCCCTGCTCCCCTACCCACCCACTCCCACTTCTTGGCCCTGGCATTCCCCTGTACTGGGGCATATAAGGTTTGCAAAACCAAGGGGCCTCTCTTCCCAATGATGGCCAAATAGGCCATCTTCTGCTACATATGCTTGTAATGAACCCATAACTCACCCACCATTTGAGGTAGACTCATTCTTCATCAAGCCTCTATGATGGGTATGTCTCTACTTCTCAGTTTTGAAGAGGCTTTTATGAGTGATGGTAACTAAAACCTATATCTGTACACCTGTACAGTGAAAACTTTACTCTTCCACCCTTCTCAGAACTACACATTGATCTTTAGGTAATACAATTACAGATTACATTTCCATGGGATACCAATTAATGCCAATAAGAAACAAAGCCACAAATTTCTTTCATTTGCAAGCGAAAGACAACCATAATTACCAGTGTTAATTCAAATTCTCTCATAGTTTCAGGTAGATTCTATTTAGTAGAACATGCTCTATTAGGTGCAATAAAATAAGTGATAATAGAGTAATTACTCTGCAAGCATCCCAAGAAGCATTTCACAATATTGACCCAATAGGAATCATTATATATTTACATTCACAACCTACAATACTTTTTTTCTTTCTGTCTTGAATGCAGTAGTCATTCAACAAAAAGAATTTTACAAAACTTTGTTAATGTTATAGAATATACCCAAGATATTTGCTAAATTCCTAGAACACATACCATTAAAGTGGTACCACTAAGTTAATATATAAAAATTGTTGATGAGTAAAGTTGCTATAACATATATAAGTCCTAGTCAACCTTATATGTATAGATTGTGACAGATTTTTAGTATTAAAATGTATAGTGCCAATGCTGAAATATCTGTTTAACCTAACAAATCACAGATTCATGGTATCCACAGTATTTAGAAGGCAAATTTCTGTTAGAATTTCTTCAAATCAGGTTATTATTCTCCTGCAATACACAATCCGAAAACCTTACTCTCTAAGACCTTTAGTCTACTTTCTCAATGTTAGACATTCCGATATTTCATCCAACCAGAAACAGACATCTTTTAAATTCATTAGGGCCTCATTCCTCTATATGAATCATGAGTCACTTATAAAACAGTTTTTTTAGGATTTTCTTTATATTTTACTAATTAATTTATTTATTTACTTTACATCCCAATCAGAACTTACCCTCCCTTCTCTCTTCTCAGCACCTCCCTCTCACTTTCTCCACCCCATTCAACATTACCCCCCCCCCTTCTCAGAAAAGGCCATTCTAATTATTGCAAGTTCAGTCTCAGAGTCATTTTGATGTGCATTTCCCTGATGACTATGGCTGTTGAACATTTAAGTGCTTCTCAGCCATCATAAATTCTTCTACTAAGAATTCTCTGTTTAGATCTGTACCTCATTTTTTAATTAGGTTATTTTTTGTTTGTGTCTAGTTTCCTGACATATATATATATGTTTGTGTCTAGTTTCCTGACATATATATATATATATATATAGTTATTAGTCTTCTGTTTATGTAGGATGGATATCCTTTCCCATTCTGTAGGCTGCTCTTTTGTCCTTTTGTTGGTGTCCTTTGCCTTACAGAAGCTTTTCAGTTTCATGAGGTCCCATTTATTAACTCTTGATCTTAGTGTCAGAGCTGTTAGTGTTCCACTGAGGAACTTGTCTCCTGTAGCAATGTATTCAAGACTATTCCCCACTTTCTCTTCTATCAAATTTAGTTTTTACTGTGTTTTGGTTATTGTTGTTCTGTTTTATGTATCCTTTATCATATGGAGTTGATATTTAGAATAATAGATATGGGTCTATTTGCGTTCTTCTATATGCAGACATCCAATTAGACCAGCACTATTTGGTGAAGTTATTTCATTGTATACTTTTGGCTTATTTGTTAAAATCAAATGTACATAGGTATGTGGATTTACTTCTGGGCTTTTGATTTTATTCTATTGATCAACCTATATGATTTCATGTCATAGTCATGTGGTATTTATTATTATTGTTCTATAGTACAGCTTTAAATCAAGGATGGTGATACCTACAGAAGTTCTTATATTATATGATTTTTTTAGTTGTCCTGTTATTTTAGTGTTTTGTTTATTTTTATATATTGAGTTGTGCATTGTTCTTTCAAGGTCTTTAAAAGATTTTCTTGGAATTTTGATGGAAATTTCTTTGAATATGAAGATTGCTTTTGACTGGTTGGCCACTTGTGCTATGTTAATTGTACATATCTATGGGCATGGTAGATATTCCCAACTTCTTATATTCAACTTATTTATTAAAAAATGTAAAATTTGTGTCACATAAGCATTTCACTTGCTTGGACAGAATTAGACCAAGAAAGTTTACATTATTTGTTACTTTTATGGATAGTGCTTTCCCCCTAATTTGTTTTTCAGAGTATATATTATATGTATACAGAAATCCTACTGATTTCTTTTTAGTTAATGTTTTGTTCAGTGACTTTGCTGAAGGTGTTTATCAGCTGTAGGGGGTCTCTGGTAGAATTTTTGGAGATATATATATATATATATATATATATATATATATATAT
This sequence comes from Mus pahari, assembly GCF_900095145.1. Lineage (NCBI taxonomy): Eukaryota > Metazoa > Chordata > Mammalia > Rodentia > Muridae > Mus > Mus pahari. The sequence goes on from NC_034600.1 coordinate 64,257,019, forward strand.
ATCTCCTAACCTATTATTTGTGAATAAAGATACTTTCATTTCTTCCTTTACACTTTGTATCCCCTTGATCTCCTTTAGTTGTCTTATTGCTCCTGTCAAAAACTCCAACAACTATATTGAATCGATATAGATATACTGGGAAAGACTGGTCTTGTCATTGATTTTACTGGGATTGCTTTCAAGTGTTTCTCCATTTAATTTGATGCTGGCCATTGGCTTACTGTATATTGACTTTGTTGTGTGTAAGTATGTTTCTTATATCTGTGATCTCTTCAAAACCTTTATCATGAAAATGTGTTAGACTTTGTCAACAGTTTTTCCAGCATCTATTAAGATAATCATGTTGGTTTTTTTTTTTCTTTCAGCTTATTTATATGGTGGATTGCACTGATTGATGTTTGTATGTTAAACTATTTCTGCATCTCTGAAGCCTACATGAGCACAGTGGGCACTTTGTGACATGTTCTTGGATTCAGTTTACAAATACTTTATGGAGTATCTTTGCATCAAAGTTTATAAAATAAATTGGTTTGAAATTCTCTTATTTGATTGAGTCTTGGTGTGCTTTAGATATCATGATGACTGTGGCCTCATAAAATGAATTTAATTCATGGAGATATTGAGAAGGTATATTATTTTGTGTTTTGGTGAAATGTTCTGTAGCTATCTATTAAGTTCATTTAATTCATAAACTCAGATTCATTATTTCTCTGTTTAGATTCTGGCTCAATGACATTGGTGATATTGGGGTGCTGAAGACTCCCACTATTAATGAATGAGGTTCAATATTTCATTTAAGCCTTAGTAATGATTCTTTTATGAAAATAGATGCCCTTGCATTTGTGGCATAGGTATTCATAATTGAGATGTCATTTTGGTGGATTCTATCTTTGATGTACATGAAATGTTCTTTCAAATCTCTTTTAATTAATTTTGGCTGAAAGATTACTTTATTAGGTATAAGAATGGCTATGCCAGCTTGCTTCTTGGGTTCATTTGCTTGGAAAATATTTTTTCAGCCCTTCACAGAATGATGGATCCTGATTTTGCACTTATTCTGATAGTCTGTGATTTGAGGATATGGAGTATATTGACATTGACAGATATTAATGACCATTTATTATTAATTCTTGTTATTTTGATATTGGTAGTGGTAGTATATGTGTGTGTGTGTGTGTGTGTGTGTGTGTGTGTGTGCGCGCGCGCGTTCTTATGCATCTCTGTGTATGTATGCTTCCCTTCTTTTGTGTTTGCTGATGTGAAGGTATTTATTTACTTTGTTTTCTTGGACTAGCTTACCTCCTCAGGTTTCAGTGATTCTTCTTCTTCTTCTTCTTCTTCTTCTTCTTCTTATTATTATTATTATTATTATTATTATTATTATTAGATTAGTATTTCTTTAAATTTCATTTTGTCATGGAATGTTTTGTTCCCATGTATGGTTATTGAAAATTTTACTGAGTAGAGTAGTCTGTGGTCTCTTAGGACTTCAAGAAATTTGCTCAATCCATTCTGGATTATAGAGTGTCTCTTGAGAAGTCAGTTGTAATTCTTTTATTTTTCTTTTCATTGTTTTAATTAATTGTTTCATTCATTTACATCTCAAATGATATCCCACTTGCAAGATACCCACTCTACTAACTCTCCATACCATGATAAGTTTGCTTTTATATGTTTGTTGACCTTTTAAATTCACAGCTTTTAAAATTCTTCCTTTGTTCTGTGCTATTAGCATTTTGATTATTATGTAGCAGAAGGATTTTCGTTTTTTGTTCAATATATGTGGTGTTCTGTAAGCTTCTTGTACATTTATAGTTATTTCTTTGTTTTGCTTGGGGAATTTTTCTTCTAAGATTTTATTGAAAATATTTCCTAGACCTTTGAACTGGGAATCTTCTTCTATTATTATTTTTAGTTTGTTCTTTATATAGTGTCCCAAATTTCCTGAATATTTTATCTGAATAACTTTTTAAATGTAACATTTTCTTTGACAGATATATCATTTTCTTTTATTGTACCCTTTAGGCCGTGAGTCTCTCTTCTCACTCTTGTATTCTGTTGGTGATGCTCATATCTGTTTACGTTCTCATAACTATATTTCTCCTTTCTAGGGTTCCCTCGATTGTGTTTTCTTCATTGTTCCTGTTTCCATTTTCAGGATTTGAACAATTTTATTCCTTTTCTTACCTCTTTGATGGTATTTCCCTTGTTTATTTAAGGATTGATTCAATTCTCTTTAAGAGCTCCTACAATCTCATGAAATTGAATTCAATGTCATTTTCTTGGGCTTCAGCTAATGCTAGGGTATCCAAGCCTTGGCTTAGAGGAGTAGCCGTGCTCTGGCAGTGACATGCCCCTCTGGTTGCTGTTGATTTTGTTCTTAAGCTAGCCTTTACCTATCTGGTATTTGAATTTATTATAAGTTTAAATGCTGATTTCTGAGTTCATCTTTGTTATTCAGGTATTTCTTGAGTGTTTATTACTTGGTTTTGCTTCTTTGGTTTCTGGCCTTCCTGGCCTAGGGTTCTAGTGATTAATGAGTCTTTAAGTCCAATAGGATTTCTCTTTGCTTTTGTTGTCTGTTTTGCCTCTGGAGTTGGGGTCCTACCCTTTACTCTGGGGTTCTTCTTACCAGCATGGCAGGTATCCCTGGTGCTGGTGGGCCTCAATTAACACAGGTGGATTTGTGGGCTTGAAAATGGAGTCAGGAGGTTGAGGTTAAGTTCATGGATGGCTGGTGCACTTCAAGGTGACTTTGAAGGCAAGGGAAGGGTCCTACCTAGTTGTCCCTGGTTCTGACAGGCATCTGAAAAGACAGGCAGAATTATGGGTCTGAAAATGGAGCATAGGTGAGTCGAAGAAGCAGTTTCCTTTTTCCCTCCAAGGGTTATTTTGTTTATTATAGCTCTTTATTATTGTTGTTGTTATTATTATATTCCTTGTTTTTATTTAATCTTTTTTTTTTACATTACATATTTTATTCCCCTCGTGGTCCAACCTCCAACTCTTCCACATCCCATACCTCCACCCCACCCTCTGCCTCCCCATGGATGTCCCCACCTCCCAACACACCATTCTGCCAGACCTCCAAACTCCCTGGAGCCTCCTTATTTTGAGCAACTGAAACATTTCAAGATGTAATGGGTGAGATACCATGGAGCAATGACAACAAAAATCTGTCTGTAGTTCTAAATCATGAATTTTCTCAAATATATTAAATATTGAGAGCAAGTATAAGTCATTGATCATAATTATTTATATTTTTGAGAAGTACTTTAATAGTAAATAATACATCATTTTGTGTTTTCTTTTTTTGGGGGGGTGTTTTTTGTTTTTGTTTTTGTTTTTGTTTTTGTTTTGTTTTGTTTTGTTTGAGACAGGGTTTCTCTGTGTAGCCCTGGCCATCCTGGAACTCACTTTGTAGACCAGGCTGGCCTTGAACTCAGAAATCCGCCTGCCTCTGCCTCCCGAGTGCTGGGATTAAAGGCATGCGCCACCACACCCGGCCATTTTGTGTTTTCTACTGTAGCTGTTTCCTACAGATATACTGCTTCCTTTTAACACCAAAAATGTGAAATATTTAAGTTATTTTTCATTTTTTACTTTTTCACTTTACACATCGTTCACTTCCACCCTCTCTGTCAGCTACTTCCACCGTCCTTGCCTCTTCCTCCCCTCTCCTTCTCCTCTGAGCAGATGGACCCCCAACCTGGGTGTCCCCTGACTCTTGACAAATCAAGTTTCTGTGAGTTTAGGTACATCATCTCCTACTGAGGCCAGACAAGGCAGCCCAGCTAGAAGAACATATTCCACATACAGGCAACAACTTTGGGGATAACCCCCATTCCCATATTGTTCCAGACCCACGGGAGACAAAGCTTGACATCTGCTATACATGTGAGGGGAGTCCGAAGTCCAGCCCATATGTGTTATTTGTTTGGTGTTTCAGTATTTAAGAGCCGCAAGGGTCCAGGTTGCTTGACAATGTTGGTCTTCCAGTGGAGTTCTTATCCCCTCTGGGGCGGCAATCCTTCCTCCTATTCTTCCATAAGAGCTCCCAAGCTCCACCCTGTGGGTATCTCCATCTGTCTGAGTCAGTTGCTGGGTGGAACCTCTCAGAGGACAGCCATGATAGACTCATGTTTGCAAGCATAACAGACCGCCAGGGATTGGTGTTTGCCCATGTGATGGGCCTCAAGTTGCTCTGGTTTTTGGGTGGCCATTTCTTCAGACTCTGGTCCATCCCCATCCCCACATTTCTTGTAGACAGGATAGATTTTGGGTTGAAAGTTTTGTGGTTGGGTTTGTGTCCCTAATGCTCCATTGGGGTTCCTGCCTGGCTACTGGTGGTGGCCTCTTTGTATTTCATATCACTAGTGATGTGACTCCCAGCTCAGGACACCCTATTGATTCTTGGATTCCCCCCTTATCCCAGTCCTCTGCACATCTACACAGTGGAATACTACACATCTATGAAAACTGAAGACATCATAAATTTTGCAGGCAAATGTGTGTATCTTGAGAATATCATCCTGAAGGAGATAACCCAGTCCCCAAAGGACATTTATGGTATGCACTCACCTATAAGTGAATATTAGCTATAAAATATAGAATGCCCAGGCTACACTCCACAGATCCAAAGAAACTATACCAGAAGGAGGGCAAAAGATAGAATGTTTGGATCTCAGTTAGAAGAGGAAGTAAAAGGGAAGAACCCAGTTAGTTACCTAACAAGTGGTCAGCCCTGAAATTATATACATAAAGTAACATTGTACTGACTCAGCATGTTGTATTTACATATTTAGGAAGTGTGTGTGTGTGTGTGTGTGTGTGTGTGTGTGTGTGTGTGTACATACACATAAATGAGGTACATAGAAGGGATAATAGGGAGGAAAGAGAGCTGTGAAATTTTGTAAAAAATGTTTCTCTTTTAAAGGATTAAACTACAAAGAGTAAGAAGAAACAATGTTGAAGACGTGGAAACATAATCTTTCTACTAACCACCACTAACCCAGCTTTGAAGGAACACTTACCTAGGAGGTCAGAAGAGAGACAATTTAGGGTTTGCAGACCTTTCCACTCTGAATTGTGCATTGTAAAGAGAAACAGAAGACAGCAAGTAGGTGAATAAAGTTGGGATGTTCCACTAAACATTATTTGTGGATATTAAATTTGAATTTCATGGGGGAAAAAGAGGCAGATGGAGGGAGAGAACTGAGTGGGAGAGGGGATGGGAAAGGGAATGGGGGTTCAGGATCAGGTGTGGAGAGTAACCTGAGGGATGGCCTAATGGCCTGGAGAATGAATGGAAATCTAACTGATAGGGGTGGGGAGTAAGGAGGCATCTCCAGAAAAGGTGAAAATTTATTGACACTTTGAAACAAAATACAAAAATGGATAAAGACTACTGATGTAAATACCACTAAATATTAATTTCTGCATAGTTTGTTATAGATGAGGGAGCAGAAATTAATAGTGAATATAAATAGCAGGAGGATGATACAAACAAAGATTGCTACAAATCAATGTTGTGTTTCCTTGTCAGTTTGTAAGGGAACATTGATTTTGTGAGTATATGTATAAAGGTGAGTATATATGATTTTTCTCTGATTATTTAGCACTTATCACATAATTGAAACATGGAAATATCTCCATATAAAAACATTCAGCTCTTGTTTAAAAATTGGAAAATTTCTTTTACCAAATCTTTCTTTGAAATGTTTCTTTTAAGTTTAAGAACAAATAATGTGAGGAGACAGCTATATCAGGCTCCTGTCAGAGGCTTTGTCAGTGCCTGACAAATATAGAAGTGGATGCTCACAGCCATCCATTGGATAGAGCACAGGGTTCCCCAATGAAGGAGCTAGAGAAAGTACCCAAGGACCTGAAGGGGTTTGCAACCCCATAGGAGGAACAACAATATGAACTAACCAGTACTCCCAGAGCTCCCAGGGACTAAACGGTCAACCAAAGAGAACACATGGTGGGACTCATCTCTTTAGCTGCATATGTGGCAGAGGATGGCATAGTTGATCATCAATGGGAGGAGAGGCCCTTAGTGCTATGAAGGTTCTATTCCCCATTATAGTGGAATACCAGGACCAGGAAGTGAGAGTGGGTGGGTTGGTGAGCAGGGGGAGGATAGGGGGTTTTCAGAGGTGAAACCAGGAAATGGGATAACATTTGAAATATAAATAAAGAAAATATCTAGTAAAAAAAAAAGAATTGTAGAATAAGAAAAGAAATATATATATAT
>NC_034600.1:64263415-64270334 GCF_900095145.1 Mus pahari
TATATATATATATATATATATATTTTAAAAAAGAACAAATAAGCCAGGTGGTGGTGGTGCCTGCCTTTAATTCCAGTACTTGGGAAGCAGAGACAGGCGGATTTCTGAGTTCTAGGCCAGCCTGGACTACAAAGTGAGTTCCAGGACAGCCAGGACTATACAGAGAAACCCGGTCTCAAAAACAACAACAACAACAAAAGCACAAATAATGTCTATTCCTTTATGTTCGTATCTGACAATGTAAATGCATGCTTTCAGAAGAGCTAGGCACTTTTCTGCTCTGCCTTTCCCACACTTTTAGGGTTTTCTAACTTCTTTCTGCCTTGATCCAGAGAACCTCTGAATTCTGTTATATAACAGTCCTCTTAAGTTTCCATTCTTTTCTTTTTAATAAATGTAAACTTTTTCCCTTCTTTATTTGTACTTTACACTCACAAACATATGGATCAGATTTGATAACCTTTTATAAATGGTAAATATTTTATGATTTGTGTGAACAGTCCTTACTCTACCTCTGTCTGTCTGTGTGTCTGTCTATCATCTATCTATCTATCCATCCATCCATCTGTCATCTATCTATTTATCTATCTATGACCTTATCTATATAGAGGAATTTTAAACCTTAGCCCCATTCTTTCACTAAAAGAATGTTCAGTTCTATTCTGCAACCTCAGTGTGAAACAGGAGAAAAGGTAGAAACTGTCTGCCTAGTCTCGTTCACATCATTATTTTCTTCTTCATAGCACTTAAAAAGGTGCACCAACTGTATCTGCTGCCCACTCCAATTACCTCTGTCTGGCACAGTCCAGGTTTCTCCCTGATTTCTTCCCATCCTCTGAGCAGTAAGATCATATTTATGTTTCCCAAAATTTTTTGACATCTATTGCACCAATATCTCAGTGGTATTCTTTGCAATATCCTGGGCTATAAAGATTTTAGGAGTTCTTTTAGATTAGAAGACAGAGGATATTTCTAGCATCATAAAAATTTCTAGCTGTTTTAAACTTTTAAATGTGGAAAACATAAAAGATGTTTAAAATAAATATTTGTTCAATCTCTTATCAGGACCTAATTTGACATAGTGTCTATGTTGATCTTCAAGTAACTATCAGGATATATTTTACAAAACAAAATTCTATAATTTCACAGTTAATGTGACCAGCCCCTATTCCCCTATTCATTAAGTATATATATATATATATATATATATATATATATATATATATATATATATGCATCAATGCTCAATGGAAAGTCCTCCATTAATATACAGATTATATCTTTATTCTGTACACATTGCCAGTGAATTTGAAAGAATAAAAGTTCAGATGGCTTAACTTACGTTATTACATTTTACTTTTAAGGTTCAATTTATTAGAGACTGTTTCAGGAATCAGATTTGCTAATGATTTGCTAATATTCTCATAGACATTAGAATGACATACCTAGGAATATTCATATGACAAAATGACATTATGAGTTTTAAAAATGATTCCAAAGCTCAGTAGGTTTTAGTGATTGAAATGGTATTTAAACATAAAATAACATCATTTTAATTAAAAAAAAAAAACAACAGTAATATCTCAATTTTCTCTCTTCTGTTGGCCTTGTCCTAGGCTAGCCAGAATTTGTTCTTTACATTTGTTGGAGTATTTTCCTTTTGAGGAAGATCAAGAATAATGGAAGCAACCAAATAAGCAACAAATGAACATACAAACACAAATGTAATAAACAATACACAAGGTCATCCCCTTAGCCTTCATAAATGCCCTGTTATTGTAAGGTTCCAGAAGTTCCTACTTCCATTCATAGGTTTTCTTGATAGTTACTCACATATTCCATTTAATATGGAAACAAAATTTCTCGCTATTCTCTTTCCCCCTTCTTTTTATCAAATACCAAATTCATTTCCATCCTAGAATTTTATACCATCTTTATTAATGGAAGAAATTCTAATTTACTAGCCTTCAATTCACACTGATATGAGATACAACATGTAACTTGATCAGACTGCCTTAAGGGGTAAAACAATATGAACTAACCAGTGCCCCCAGAGCTCTCAGGGACTAAATCACCAACCAAAGAATACACATGATGGGATATGGCTCCAGCTGCATATGTGGCAGAGGATGGCTTAGTGAGTAATCAATGGGAGGAGTGGCCCTTGGTCCTGTGAATATTTATGCCCCAGTGTAGAAGAATGCCAGGGCTAGGAAGCAGGTGTGGACAGGTTGGTAAGCAAGGGAAGAGAGAGGGGATAGGTGTTTTTTGGAGGGGAAACCAGGAAAGGGGACAACATTTGAAATATAAATAAATATCTAAAACGAACAAGCAAAAAACAAACAAACAAAAAAACAGATTTTTGTTTCTTTTATCTTCCTACCTCTAAGTTTTAAATTCTTCAAGATTCCAGCTGTCGAAATTCTAGGCTTATATAACTTAAACACACATCACAGATTCCACTCTTGACAAATCTTTTGGAGATTCCCTTAGTTTCTGATGGAATGGGCCACCAGATTTCATACTGACCTGCATTATGAAGAGCGGTAGATGATGAGTGTCAACTAATAAGTATTTCAACTTCTGTAGAGTACAAAGCAGCAAGAACGATGTTATCAGGATACTTGTATACCAGAAGGACTCTGCTGTCCACATGTTCTACGGGGCTAGGTAGATAATCATAAACAGGGTCATAAAGGTGCCTTATGCTGGAGAATATTTAAGGTGATAAAGCCAGAAGTCTGAGTAGTAGCTACAGAGAGTTATGCTCTGTCTACTGTTCCCTTATCTTGGTGTCCTATAGGAGAGAGCCTTGCTTGTACCTGCCTTGTTACTGATGGGACAGTGGAATCAGAAAGGACATAAATGTGGAAGAGGATGTGTGGCTGTGTCTAGAGATTTCCAGATGCTGTATCTCAGAGAGAATCTGACGGCGGGATCATTTGAGTATATCTGAAAAGCTAAATATTTACTGCATGCTACAGATTTAGGGAAGCATCTGCAAAGCATTAAGCATTTGATTAATATTAATTTCCGTTTTCTCTATAATAACCTCTGATAATTTATGATAATCTAAAATAACATGATTCTTCAACTTTAGGTAGACCATTTAAGAAAATAACTAAGCTGGCTCTCAAGGGTTTTATGCTTTGATTGTTCAGCTCCGTAACCATATAGTCTCCTGATCTTCCTGAATATAACCAATATTAAAAAAAAATACATTTAGAAGAGTTGTTACATTGAACTGTTTGTGCATCAATAATTCTTCCACTTATCAATGCTTTTAGATGCCATTTTGATATTGATTAACTCCATCTTTCTTACCAAGTGAGTTAGACATCATATTAATCATTCCTAGCATCATGATTTTTTTGATTTTCTCTTTCTGGATTCTCAAAGTAATTTCAATCACATCAGAAACATCCACTGTTCTACTTGCTTACTTTCTGTCCAAGTATATTATAAATGATTTGAAAGCAAAAACTACATGTTTCTACTTATTTTTATTTCCTCATAACTAAGAAAAATGAAATACACATGATTGTAATAAAAAATATATCTGAATTATAAGGGAAAATTAAAAGAATTGTAGTTCTCTATATGAACCAAATATATATATATGGAAATTACATTTACCTCAAAATCTTATACTAAAAATCTATTATTTATATTATTTTATAGCTCATAAAACAAATATATAGTGCAAATTATAAATTCATTCATAAATTTAAAGGAATCATCTTGTTCTTTTCTCAAAATTCCTGTATAAAAGTACTATTAGATATTTAGTGATAAATTACTAAATCATAGAATAACACACAAAACAGGAATATATAGAATTGTTTAATTTAAAAGTGTGATGCCATGAGCTCTTTGAAAATATTAACTTGTAATGGATGCATATTAAATATACCTAACTTTTTAAAATATGATTTTACAGTCTGGAGAGATGTTTCAGCAGTTAAAAGTCTAGACTCACAATCAAAAATATAAAAAATTATTTTACTAAATATTTACCTATTGCTTTAAACTAAATTACTTTACAGTAAGTCATAAAAATCACAAATCCAGTAATCTAATTGGATTTTGTATTATATTATAATACCAGATATTTAAATTAATGACTGAGATTACTCAATGATCACATTCCAAAGAAAATAAAAGTGTCAAAAAATTTTGTTCAGCTAAATTTAAAGAAGTATGTCTCATTTCTTTTTCTCCTTGATTAGCACTACAGAAGCATTAAAATTTAGCTTATAGACATTAAAACTTTTCTTCTATTTTCAATATCTTACCTCATATAAAGGGGAAACAACCCATTTCAAAGTTCAGAGGTCTAAGAGAAATATGCAAGTCAACTGTTTTACAGAGGGGAAACTAGGAAAGAGGACAACATTTGAAATGTTAATAAAGAAAATATCTAATAAAAATTATTAAAAAAAATTTATTTAAAAAAAAGAAAAGTAAAAGAAAAAAAGAAAACAATAACTGAGTTCACATTTGAAAGGAATTCAAATCCAAGGCAATGGTCCTTTATCTATTCACAACTCTGTTTTAATAACTGTTTTCCTTTTATACTGTATGAATTTTTCAATGTTCATATTCATATTTTTATTTTTATTCAAAAATATTTCTTTTTTAATTAATTAATTTTTTACACTCCACATTTCATTCCCTGCCCCCCATCTACTTTTCTATTATTCCACATCCCACACTTCCTCCCCACTCCCTTTCTCCACATGGATACCCCCACCCACCACCCCATCTGACCTCTAAACTCCCTGGGGCCTCCAGTCTCTTGAGGGCTACTTGCATCAGGGAGGGAGGAACCTGGAAGGGAAAGTGGATGGGGGAGGGGTGTTTGGGGTGGGGACAGGGGGGAACCTGATCTGGTATTGGGAGAGGGAAAAGGACTGAAGCCCTGAGGGCCAGCAGAAAGAATGGAAACAGGCAACCCCAGGAAATAGGAGGTTGGGGGACCTTCCAGATGCACCAGAGACCTAGGAGGTAAGAGACACTCATAAATCAAAGAGAGGAACCTGAACCCCAGTGGAGGCAGCTGAGCACTCCAGAGTACTCTCTACAGCACAGATCCTCCTCGGGATCATGGTGAGTGGAACAAAATCAACTCCAGAGAATCCAGCAGGGGCTTGTGCCAGCAGGAACAGGGGCATAGGAACACTGCCCACCCAGAGGCGGTTTCCAGTCAGGTCCAGCCACTCCTGCCATCTCTCTTCTGAACCCCAGTGGAGACAGCTGAGCGCTCAGGAGGACACTCCATACCACAGGTCCTTGAGATCACCAGTCCTCTGGATCACACAGGGAAAGTCTGCCTACAGGGAGGGCTCTGAACCCAGGACTCAGAAGGAGGATCAGAGCTCCAGACTTCTGGACACCTGCCTTCCAAGAGGAGAGCTTGCCTGCAGAGAGTGCTCTGACCAAGGGGATGCAGGGGAGAGTTGGATTCCCAGGAGTGCTGACAGAGGCTAACAGAATCTCAGGAGGATCAAACTCCAGCCTGTGACAGCTTGAAAATTAACACCAGAGATTTCCAGATGGCGAAACGCAAATGTAAGAATTTTACTAACAGAAACCAAGAACACGGGACACCATCAGAACCTAGTATGCCCACCATAGCAAGTCCTGGATACCCCAACACACCCAAAAAGCAAGATGTGGATTTNAAATCATATCTCATGATAGTGGTAGAAGATTTGAAGAAGGACATTAATAACTCACTCAAAGAAATGCAGGAGAACAATGCTAAATAAGTAGAAGCTCTTAAAGAGGAAGCACAAAAATCCCTCAAGGAGACCACTGCTAAACAGGAAGAAGTCCTTAAAGAACTACAGGCAAACACTACTAAACAGGTAGAAGAAACACAAAAATTCCTTTAAAAATTACAGGATAATTCTGCTAAACAGGTAGAAGAAACATAAAGATCCCTTAAAGAATTACAGGAAAACACAACCAAACAGGGGATGGAATTGAACAAAATCATTAAGGATCTGCAAAAGGAAGTAGAAACAATTAAGAAAACCCAAAGGGAGACAATTCTGGAGATAGAAAATGTAGGAAAGAAATCAGGAACCATAGATGTGAGCATCAGCAACAGAATACAAGAGATGGAAGAGAGAATCTCAGGTACAGAAGATTCCATAGGGAACATGGACACAACACTCAAAGAAAATGCAAAATGCACAAAGATGTTAACTCAAAACATCCAGGAAATCCAGGACATGATGAGAAGACCAAACCTATGGATAATAGGAGTAGAAGAGAATGAAGATTTTCAGCTTAAAGGGCCAGCAAATATCTTCAACAAAATTATAGAAGAAAACTTCCCAAACCTAAAGAAAGAGATGCCCATAAACACAAGAAGCCTACAGAACTCCAAATAGACTGGATCAGAAAAGAAATTCTTCCCAATACATAATAATCAGAACAACAAATGCAGTAAATAAAAACAAAATACTAAAATCAGTGAGAGAAAAAGGTGAAATAACATATAAAGGCATGACTCCAGACATCTCACCAGAGACAATGAAAGCCAAAAGATCCTGGACAGATGTTATTCAGACACTAAGGGAACACAAATGCCAGCCCAGGCTACTATACCCAGCTAAACTCTCAATTATCATAGATGGAGAAACCAAGGTATTCCATGACAAAACCAAATTCCCACAATATCTTTCCATGAATCCAGCCCTTCAAAGGATAATAAAGGGAAAACACTAACACTAAGAAACTATACCCTAGAAAAAGGAAGAAAGTAATCCCTCAACAAAACCAAAAGAAGACAGTCACAAGAACAGAATCCCAAATCTAACAGCAAAAATGACAGGAACCAAAAATTACCTTTATTTGATTTCTCTCAACATCAATGGACTCAATTCCCCAATAAAAAGACATAGACTAA
>NC_034600.1:64270345-64274172 GCF_900095145.1 Mus pahari
CAATATATACAAAGAGCTCAAGAAGTTGAACTCCAAAAATTCAAATAACCCCAATAAAAATGGGGTACAGAGCTAAACAAAGAATTCTTAACTGAGGAGTACTGAAGGGCTGAGAAGCACTTGAAAAAATGTTCAACATCCTTAATCATCAGGGAAATGCAAATCAAAATAACCCTGAGATTTCACCTCACACCAGTCAGAAAGGCTAAGGTAAAAAATTAAGGGGAGAGCAGATGCTGGTGAGGATGTGGAGAAAGAAGAACACTCCTCCATTGCTGGTGGGATTGCAAGCTTGTACAGCCACTCTGCAAATCAGTTTGGTTGTTCCTCAGAAAACTGGACATAGTACTACCAAAAGACCCAGCAATACCTCTTCTAGGTATATACCCAGAAGATGTTCCAACTGGTAATAAGAATGCATGCTCCACTATGTTCATAGCTGCCCTATTTATAATAGCCAGAAGCTGAAAGAACCCAGATGTCCCTCAACAGNGGAGTGGATATAGAAAATGTGGTACATTTACACAATGGAGTACTACTCAGCTATTAAAATTAATGAATTTTTATGAAATTCTTAGGCAAATGGATGTATCTGGAGGATATCATCCTGAGTGAAGTAACCCAATCACAAAAGAACTCACTTGATATGTACTCATTGATAAGTGAATATTAGCCCAGAAACCTAGAATATCCAAGATACAATCTCCAAAACACAAGAAAATCAAGGAGAAGGAAGACCAACACATGGATACTTCATTCCTCCCTAAAATAGGGAATAAAATACCCATGAAAGAAATGGCAGAGACAAAGTTTGGAGCTAAGACGAAAGGATGGACCATCCAGAGACTGCCCCATCCCATAATCAGCCACCAAATGCAGACACTATTGCATATGCCAGCAAGATCTTGCCGAAAGGACACTGATATAGCTATCACTGTTAGGCTAGGCCAATGCCTGGAAAATATAGAAGTGGATGCCCACAGTCATCAACAGGATAGAACACAGAGACCCCAATGGAAGACCTAGGGAAGTTACCCAAGGAACTGAAGGGGTCTGTAACCTTATATGTGAAACTACAATATGAACTAATCAGTACCCCAAGAGCTCGTGTCTCAAGCTGCATATGTAGAAGATGGCCTAGTCAGCCATCATTGGGAAGAGATGCCCCTTGGTCTTGCAAGCTTTATATGCCCCTTACAGGGGAATGCCAGGGCCAAGAAGTGGGAGTGGATAGGTAGGGGAGCAGGGTGGGGGGAGTGTATAGGGGACATTTAGGTTAGCATTTGAAATGTAAATGAAGTAAATATCTAATAAAATAAGTTTAAAAAGGGGGAGGAACCTTAGATAAATGGCCAAAAGTATGGAGAGGGAACTTATAGTGCCCACCTCCAGCAGGAACAGAAGGCATCAAGGGAGGGATGGGGTTGCCACTCCACAGTCACATCTCTGACCCATAATTGTTCCTATCTGAAAGGATTACAGGGATGGAAATGGAGAGGACCCTGAGGAAAAGAAGGTCCAACAACAGGCCCAAAGTGGGATCCAGCTCAAGGGGAGGTTTCAAGGCCTGACATTATTACTTAGGCTATGGAACACTCACAAAAAGGGACCTATCATGTTTGCCCTCTGAAAGACCCAATAAGCAGCTGAAAGAGTCAGATGCAGATATTTGCACCCAACCAATGGACAGAAGCAGCTGACCCCCATTGTTGAATTAGAAAAAAGCTGAAAGAATTAGAGGAAAAGGGGGATCCTGTAGGAGGACCAGAAGTCTCAATTAGTCTAGACCCCAAATTCTTTCAAACACTGGACCACCAAAGAGGCAGCACACACCAGCTGATATGAGGCACCCAACACATATTTCCTTTTTTTTATATGAGTATTGTTTCTTTATTCCATCCTTTTTTTCCTTCCTTTCAATCTTCATGCAATCAGTACTTTTTAAAATATAGTTACACATCATGACACATTTACATTCTACAATATGATTGAAAACTTAAAACATTTTCCCAGAGTCTCATAACTAGTTGTGTCACAAAACATTTCATTCACTAAGCAGTGAATGATTGTATCAAAGCTCAGCTCATAGGTTTGTATGTTTTATTTATGTGGCCTTAAACAAATCTTTGAAATGAATTTGTTGCCATTGCATAGAAAGAATAATGTAGCTCATATAACATGTAATTTTCTTTTACTTATATATTTGGGAAAATGTTTGCTGGTCTAGAACACAGAATATTGCTTTTAAGACAGTTAGTCTGTGTTCAGTTTTATTATTTTCACCATAATTGATATACTGTTCTTGTCGGATTTCAGAAGAATTATTTTTTAATATTTGAAAAGCAATGACTATCTGTTGGTATTGAATATTTTGTATTTTAAACTAGTGAAATATTCACTCTAAACACACCTTTACACATTCATTCAAATCATTGCTTCTGTAAATGTGAACATATTCTTTTTCATTATGGTGATACTTGCAGAACCCGTTTCCTGTGTTTTGAAAAGCCAATTATACATTTTAGCACTCTCCAACATATATATTCTAAAAATATTTTTGTCGGTACATTCAGTTATTTACATTCATTTCTTTACCACATCAACTCATGTATCCCAGAGCTGTCAATTCATTTCCTCTTCTCATTTTCTTTTTTAAGAAAGGAAATTCTTAAAGATTTTTTTCAAAAAAATAAATTCTTAGAATCACCTTCCAACTCTTGCTTTTTTTTCAATCTTTCTACCTTTTCTACACAGAACTCTACACCTTTTTGGCTATGATTTGATGGTTGGATGAAGACATCCAATTTAGTACTCAGTTCCCTAAAGTCTCTCTCTCTCATTCATTGTACAATGTTCGGTTGTAGATTTTTAAATCTTTTCTGATCCCAAAAGTTTCTCTGATGAGAACTGAGTCAGGTATGACACTGGTTTATGCATATATTAATGTTATTAAGAGTCATTTTATTGTTGTGTTCTTTATTAGGATAAAGGTATTAGGTGTTTTCCTAGGCTATGCACTACTTAGTCTCAATATTGTGTTGCTTGAACAGGATTGCATATGGGTTCTATCTTACAGAGTAAACATTAAATTCATTTAGGGAAAACATTGCTTACTCCCACAGAATTTTTGCCATGAATACATCAACATATCTTGCAGACAGCTTGCTGTTGTGTGAAACTTTTAGCTGGTTGAAATTGATGATTATCTTCTCCCATTGGATTATGCAGAAAAATCTGTGTTGTTCAGTATATTTTATATAGACAATATGAGAGTATACAATGGTTCACCTAAGGATTTTTTGCATTTCAAATTGTGTAGAAACTGTATCCATTTGGCAGAATCTGTACAATGGTATAGAGTAGGGGACATACAATAGCTATAGTTTAACTAATGGTATCAACATAGGGTTGTTTATCAGGACATAACACAGTGGAAAGTCATGAAGCATGTGAACCAATGATATAAGCACCTATTAATTTACATGCACAATGATAGTATGTTCTTTCATTTTCAACTTCTCCAGATTTAGATATTATATTTTCCATAATACTCATGATTAACCTAACAATCTTCCTAGCACTCAGGTGATATTAGCATATTTTCTCTCACTTTATTGCCGTTTGATGGGTATCTGAGTTTTTGCCATAAAACATAATTTTTTACCCTCTTCCCTTCTCCCTCTTGCTCTGGCTCTACTCATTCCAGCTACTGCTTGCTCCTGGGCCTCTTGCTCCATTCCTGCTCACTCCAGCCCATAGCATATAGACATATAGACATATACACGTATATGCACATACACACACACACACACACACACACACACACA
>NC_034600.1:64274282-64281035 GCF_900095145.1 Mus pahari
ATAGATATAGATATAGATATAGATATAGATATAGATATAGATATAGATATAGATATAGATATAGATATAGATATAGATATAGATATAGATATACACACACACACATTGAGATTGGAGATTTTCTTTATTTACATTTCAAATATTATCCCTTTTCCCAGTCCCCCCTTCCAAAAAACACCTATCCCATTCTGCCTCCCCCTGCTTCTATATGGGTGTTCCCCCACCTACCCACCCACTCCCACCTTCCCTGCTCTCAATTCCCCTACACTGGGGCCTTTACCAAGCCTTCATAGGACCAAGGGCCTCTCCTCCCATTGATGTCCGACAAGGCCCTCCTCTGCTACATATGTGGCTGGCCCCATGTGTGTCTCTCTCTATGTGTACTCTTTGGTTGGTGGTTTGGTTCCTGGGAGCTCTGAGGGGTCTGGTTTGTTGATAATGTTGTTCTTCCTATGGGGTTGCAAACCCCTTCAGCTCCTTCAGCCCTTTCTCTAACTTCTCCACTGGGGACCCCAGGCTCAGTCCAATGTTTGGCTGCAAGCATGAGCCTCTCAGGAGGCAGCTATATCAGGCTCCTCTCAGCAAGGCATCTACATCTTGGCATCTACAATAGTGTTGGTGCTTGGTGACTGTCACTGATGGTAGCTGGGATTTGAGCTCTTGACCTCCAGAAGAGCAGTCAGTGTTCTAAACTGCTTAGCCATCTCATTGTAAAAGAAAATAAATGTAATATGCAGTCATCATTTTTTGACTTATATTAGTTTTCTTTACAAACTTCTATTTTCTTTGTATGTAAGGGAACTAGTCCAAAAATCATGTAAATAAGAACCCCTCCTTCACACATAGGAATTTCTTTACAATTTTCTTGCAGATTTGTTTTTTTAATAATTGTTGTATTTTTTTCCCCATCTTTGAAACTTCTTTTAAAATTTTGATTGTATGTATGAAATATTCATATTACTTTCACAGGATAACTTCTGATCTGTTTTCACTTATATTATTCTAAAACTATTTCTCTTATTTAAATATCTTCAATATAGCTAAGATTTATTTCTCTTATTTAAATATCTTCAATATAGCTAAGATTAAACCAAAGAAATCCTGTTATAATATGATCAGCTTGATGGGATTTGAAAAGGAGTATTAACTACAATCAAGATAAATTCTTACAAAAAAAGTACTAAATTTTTCTGTATGTGTTACAGAAAGTCTCGTTTTTTTGAAACAGCAAATTTAACCTCATTATAGACCTAGTACTGATCTAGAGATTGCATCATTTCACCCCATGTTTCTCAGAAACATAATGGATATGATGTTTTCCTGGGCATTTTTGGCTGACAGAAATTGAATGCATCAATTTTGACTCTTTCTTTCTTTATCTAGTAGGAAAAAAATTGAAAAGGTTTATTTTTCTCTTGCAATGTCTTGAATGTTTGGAACATTATCTAAGGAAAACTAGCATTTTGTTATTTGTAGCTTGTGAAGTAGTAGTCAGACTAAAATTGTTCCATTTGGACAGCCAGTGAGAGCAGTAATGATTACATTTGTTTCGGATGCTTTTAGATTTCTTCATCAATGTGATTGGATGAGAACATTCAACAGACTTTTCCTGTTTAATATGCTTATAAGCCTATCGAAGTGAAGACTTCCACTGAACAACAGTGAAATACCTGTGAATATTAAGTTGATAGTTTCATTTTCTATACAAAACTTATAGATCTCTCTGATACATACTTTTATTTTTCTGATCCAAGAAAAAGAAATCTAAAAATATTTAAACTTGGCTGACATTTATCTTAAAATTTCTGCATAAATTTTAAAATTCTTGTTCTTTATATGAATTAATTTTTCACATTACATATTATCAAATAAAGCAAAGATGATTAGTCTCACACTATATTATTGTTCTAACTGACCCAAGATTCACATGAATATCTTGTATTTATTATCTTAAAATTTCAAGAAGTCTTTAGTTTGTGGAAGTGTATGGATCAAATCATAATATAGATGTAACTACATCAGATAATATAATCTTTTGATTTTATTATCAAAAAAGTTTAGTTTCACAAAAGACCTTCTTCACAAACTAGAGCTTAAAAAGTCAATATTTATATACCACAAAATGAATGTTTACTAATTATTATACTTTTCTTTTTAATATTCATTTAATATGTAAATATTAAAATCTAGAAAATATGTAAGTCAGCATCAATGTTATGTTTAAATTACATTGTTAAAGTGCAGAATGTCTACATATTGGTTTAGAGTTTACTCTTCATTCTATCTGTTTAACAAGTGTACTAGAAGGATATTGAATTTATTTTCTAAATATTTTCACACTTTTCATGAAATGCAGAGTGTATTTACTGAGTTTCCAAATAGGGAAAGGAGAAAGAGGTTAATTGTGACTGAGTAGAACAGAGGGTAAAAATTATTTTAAAATACAAAATTTTTAATCTGAGATATTGTTTTAGAACTGCTTTTCTCCAAAGCTGAGGGAGATGGTTAAGGTCACAGAGATAGGAACAGGTTGACGTGCTTATCCAAATATGTATAAATTCATCTTCCTGTAGCTGAATAACAAGAAAGGGAGATCATCTAATACCACATTGATCATTGAATTCCCCAAACAAATGCCTGGGAAGAGAAAGTCGAAAGGTTCAAAACTGGTAGTGTTTACTGCAAAAGCTTAAAGGAAACTTTAAAAAGTAACCATTGGTTCATTTATATTACTGTTCTAACATGTTCAGGTAATATTATAGAAATTGACTTTTCCTAAATTATCTGGAATCAATGTATCTTTTGCATTAGTTATTAGGTCAGACACTTATTATGTAGTTAACACAGAAATGATAAGGTTTTCAGGAGAAATCATTTTCTATTCATTTATATTGTTGATAAATCTAATTTATGTAATTATCTTCATGAGGGTTAAAATATGCAAGGATCTAACTAACAAAAAAGGAAATGTAATTATTTATATCAACGATATGAAATCTGAAAACCTATGTTAATACAACACACCGTTAATAAGATAGGGTTTTTTTTTCTCAAATAGAGTTATGGTTTGGAAATTTCATAGGTTCCTCTAATGTATTTTAAAATCCACCCCAAATTCTCTCTCATCCAATGAATATGAGGGACAATTATCCAGAAGACTGAAATCAGCCCAATACAATCTATAAAGAAGGTTAGTTTTAATAATCTTGTAAAATAAATATTTAAATTCATATTTTTTCATATCTCATGGAAACCATCATGCAGTGTAATGACAACCATATTCCAAATTCTAGATGAGCCGCTGAGGCCACATATAGCTATTAGTGTCTCACAGTACAAAAACGCATGGGAAAAAAATCCAAACTGTCTTCACAGAAGCTTAAAGGGCATGTGGGGCATACTTTTGTTTTCTAGAAGAGTAAGCATCACCTTTTGGCTTCCCTGAAAAAGATCCTTTCTAGTCATGGGTCTCTTGTCTTTCTTAGCAGGTCTAAGTAAAACAAGGCTTTACTTCATGGAACAAGAAAATTGCACAGATAAAAATAAAGTGATTACCACACCTAGAACATGGCATCAAACAAAGAAGCTAACACAAGGTTAGGAAAATCAAGACTCAAACAACATCATTTTATAACAATTTTGGGTGCTGTTTAGAGGGCTCACCAGTTGCTGAATATCTGTCTGGCTACTACACAGTCATGGAAAAATGACTACAAAATGAGTATTGAGACTGTATGAATTTATGTCAAGTATCAGATCTATATGCTGTCAACCATCAGTGCTCCATTTACTACAAAAATTGTTCCTATTCTCTCCAAAAAGTTTGTAAGAACATAACTTTTCCTGAGAGTTTGTCCTTATTAAATGCCAAATCCTAGTATGGTAGTTTGAACAGATTTTGTTCATCATAGATTCATGTGTTTGAATGCTTGGCCCATAGCCAATGACATTATTAGGTACTATGGCCTTGATGGAGCAGGTCTGGCATTTTTGGAGAAATTGTGTCACTGTGTGTGGGGAGCGGATGTGCCAAGCCCCATGATCACTGTTTGACAAGAGCCTGAACCTGAACTCTATGTGGGGAGCGGAGGTGCCAAGCCCCATGTTCCCTGGTTGCAAGAATCTGAGCCTGCTAATCCTGTACAGCCTGCCTGCTGAGTTACTGGACTATCACCTCACATCCTGGCTGAACTCTGACCAGATCCAGGAGGAGGGGGGGGATTAGGTCAGAGGACTGAAAACAGGATGCACCCCTGGCAGGAGGGAGAATGTTGTTTTGAAGGATCTCTGTGGACTGAGAAAAACAGGATGTGCCCCGGAGGGAATGAGGAGAATGCCGTGGGAAAAGCTGTAAACAGTTCAGTTGGAGCAAGCAGGAGAAGAGTTCAGTTGGATTTAGTTGGAGCCAGGAAAAGGTTAGAGAAAACTGTTTGTGAGAGGGAGAGGAAAAAGCTGCTCAGAGAGATAAAGAAGAAATCTGTTTGGAACCGTCCTTGGCTTTTGTGTCATTTCTCCCCGTCTCCTCCGATTGGAGTTCAGGGTTTGTGGCAACTGTGGTCTTTGAGGTTTCCTATGCTCAAGCCTTCTCCGGTGTGGAATCAGAGACTCTTCCCAGCTGCCTGCAAAAGACAGTCTCCTCCTGGCTGCAATTGGGTCAAGATGTAGAACTTTTGGTTCCTCCAGCACCAGGTCTGCCTGGATGCTGCCATGCTTCCTGCTATGACAACAGCGGATTAAACCTCTGAAACTGTAAGACAGCCTCAACTCTTATTATTTCTGGGAGTTGCTTTATTCATGGTGTCTCTTCACATCAATAAAACCCAAAGAAAGACACACACCCCACAAAAAACACAGATACAGTCCGGGGTTTTAATAAGAGTCTTGTCAATTAGTATTTCATTAAAAGACCCAGTTTTTCCTACAACTGAAAAAATGCTGATTATGTGATCTTTTGAAAATGTGATGGCTGACTTATCTTTCTTTTCTACAGTTCTAGACTTTTATGCTAATAACTGTCATTTGCTAATCAGCAGACTGTCAATCGGTATTATTCCTTGGAAACTATGCCTTTTAAATTATCACTGACTTTTTCTGCATGTTAAAACATTTTAATTATTATTCCTGCCTTGCAACTTATTGGTATATTTGCACTGACCTCATCAATGAAGATCAAGGTCCAGTGACTCTCCATCAGCAATTTTGAATCCATATACTACTGGGATTAAAGGAAACAAAAATTATGACAACGTTCTTTGGACAGTTTAACACAATAAATAAGCCATACATTGCTTTCTAGAAATGCCTCTGCCCTTATTGTCAAGGTCTATCTCAATACCTAAAGGCAATGCAATGAATGTTCTTGCACAGAGTTTGGCTCATCTGATTATATGGTAAAAGCCAGGCTCTTGCTGAAAAGATAAGGACCCCTTATAAAATTTTCCTTTTATTCCATCCCTTTTTGTCTAGCACTCTTAGAATACACAGCATTCCCACACATGCATGTTGGACTCCTTTCAACTGAAGCTAGTGAAAATCTGGAACTTTTCCGTAAATAGATTCTTCCTGGAGCCAACTTTGTTTGCATTTGGCACACACTGGGCAACTCTTATGTTCCTGAATGTAATGAGGAGTATTGATCAGTACTTTCTGTGGTGGAAACAAGAAAATTATTTATGAAGGGATAGTCTGGATCCTTCAGAGAAGGTAAGAAGTGGTGTCTGTACTTACAAGGAGGACTAATGCATATGTGGGTATGAAAGTTCACATTCCCCAGCTCTTTGTACATCCTTTCAGTTCCTGCATCCTGCAGTTCCAGGTCCTATCATTTCTCATATGTGCTGGGAGTTGACACTGCAAATATCCCTACTTCCATAAGAAGCTCTAGTGAGTGGTCTTCAGCAGTATAACATGAAAACAGGGGAGGAAAAGAACAACTTAAAAGACACTGACAGTAAAAGCTTTCCATTTGTTATCTGAGTTAGACAGTCTTTCTTTCTTTCTTTCTTTCTTTCTTTCTTTCTTTCTTTCTTTCTTTCTTTCTTTCTTTTTTTCTTTCTTTCTTTCTTTCTTTCTTTCTTTCTTCTTTCCTTCTTTCTTCTCTCTTTCTTTCTTTCTTTCTTTGACTTAAATATATTTCTTAAGGCTTTTAGGGATAACAAACTAAAATAAGTATGCTCATTGTTCTTAAGCACAGAATGAAATTTCAAAGATACTTGATGTTTTGGAAAACCCTAGATTTTTAAAGTCTGTTTTATATTTATTACCTCTATTTGTATGTGGTGCTTGGGTTGGGCAGGATGCTTATATGAATATAGTTACTGTGGAAGCTAGAAAAGGATATTAGACCTTGTGCTGTAGTGAACAGAAGTCAGGTCCTCTGAAAGGGTAGTAAGGCCATTAATCACTGGGCCATTTCTCCAGCTTCTTAACCTATATTTTAACTGCATTTCCTCTAGTGCTGGTATGAGAGGCTTCTTGAAAATTTCAGAGCCATCACTTCTCATAACTTACCTAGACCCAATTTGGAAGAAGTATGTGGATCGATCTCTCCAAATGAGCAAAGGATGTGAAGATATTTGTGTCCCATGTAAATGCTCANCAAAAAGTCACTTCAGCCGAGGAGGAGTTCAATAATCAAGTGGATAAGATGACCCGTTCTGTGGACCATCAGTCTCTTTCCCCATCCATCCCTGTCATTGCACAATGGGCACATGAACAAAGTGGCCATGGTGGTCGAGATGGAGGTTATGCTTG
>NC_034600.1:64283876-64284955 GCF_900095145.1 Mus pahari
TATGTGATATAAGACTCTCCTAATGACTGCCATCAAGCTGTCAGTCCTAACTCAGGGAGTACAAATTGGAAAACAATACCCAACAGTAGGCCAGTGACAACAAGGAGAATTAGCAGTTTCCTACAATAAGAAAAAATATTTGAGTTTGAAGACTGTTGTTTGGTAAAAAGAATGCTGTCATTTCTCCTGAATAGAGGGATGTCTGAGGAAATAAACACTCTGACAATTGATGCTCTCTTTTGTCAGTGTCAAACATTCATCAAACCGGAATGGAGTACAAAATCAAGGGAACCCACACAGTGCAAGGTAGAGAGGCCAGTATCCCAGATGTAAGATTCATGGGGGAAAGATGTTAACAAAAAATGTCACACCCACACATATACAGAAAATGTGTCAGAGTGTGTGTGTGTGTGTGTGTGTGTGTGTGTGTGTTTGTGTGTGTGCGCACGTGTGTGTAAAATATACCAATAGTCTGTAGTGTCGGTCTTTGCTGCTTTCCTTGTTTGAGAAAATTTTTCTGTTTCTACCTGGCTGCTTCTGTAATTTTGCCAGCTGACCCATGGGCTTCTGAGATTTCTCCAGGCTCTACTTCCCATCTCACCACAGGTGCACAGATGATGGATATATGTTCCCATGCCTGGCTTGAAACATGAATTCTGAGGATTCAATCTCAAGTTCTCATACTGTTCTGGCCATCTCATACATGCATTTTTCCCTTTTATGTCACAGTTAGATGGGGGCACTAAATATTTTGTACATTATTTTAAGTGTACATTTGAATATAATTATTAGATCTGCAGGTGGTCAAACTAACAAATTCCTATATTGTGTGTTCCTCTTAAAGAATGGACAATATCTAGTTGTAAATTCTAAATGGTTGTGTGTATATTAAAAGCCTCAGGAAATCTTCTTGAGATTGTTCATAAGAATGACCACCTATGGTTTGTTACCTGACTGCTATGTTCTTGTCTTTTCTTTTTCACTACAATAAAGACAAGATTATCTTATGCAAACTCTGAACTGAATCTTTTAATGGAATTCTCTCTCTCTCTCTCTCTCTCTCTCTCTCTCTCTCTCTC
>NC_034600.1:64285012-64290930 GCF_900095145.1 Mus pahari
TATATATATATATATATATATATATATATATATAAAATTTTCTTACTTTTCATGTTTATATTATTTCTCCTTTTCCTTTTCCTCATGGATACTTTGTCAGAATTATGAGCTCAGTCGCAATTCAAATTGCTCTATGAAATGTATTTTGAACATTTGCTTTTCTAAGGCAATATCATGTCTACTTTTCTTTGGAATGACTTCCACAGTGTACTTTCTGTGTACTGAAGAAGGTGCTGATACAAGAGAAGATTTTAGGGAGTAACTGAGATTAGTGATACACTACAGGGAACAATTTAATATCAGAGGCATCAAATTACCTGAAAGAATTGAACCTGAGAAACTGGGAAAGGAATTAGAATCCTCAGTGGAACAACTTCCTTACGATTTTGTTGATTAGCAGGTTGGTTTTAAGTAGTTGAACTAATTCTCTAAAACTTATATTTCTGTAAACTTTAAGTTATCTAAGATGAAAAGAAAGCAAAGGATATTGTTTTCTGTGAAAAGAAAACTTGGTTTCTTTAATCAATATCTCTCTGCACTATGAGACCGAAGAGCGCTCTGCTGTGCTGAGAGACACAAGATAACTCCTAACTAAATAAAGCCATCTTCATGTGATTAAAAAAAAAAAAAAGCATGGCCCTTCCTTCCCTTGTTCATGGCTTATTTATCTTGATCCTTATGTGCCTCACCCTCCATTTCCCTAGCCTCTCTTTCCAAGCTTTTCACCTGAAATCTCTCATCATAGTCGTCTGCTTTCATTTTGCATTTACCAGACAACTTACTGAGTGCCCCTGTTCCACCTCAGATTACTTACATTGCAGCAGTAACTTCAACTTCTCTATATGCTCATTCTTAGGTAAGTTGGCTTTGAAAGACCCAGGTAGACCATAAACTCTTGATCCTATTGCCTCACACTCCCTCAGACTGTGTATGTGCTATTATTACATCTAGCAAAGAGCCTGAATTTCAGAGTCTTAATTCCGATGACAATTTGGGAACATGAAAACAATTATTTGACTTTTATTTTCTCAGTCATTCATTAAAACGAAGATGAGAAAGGGAATAAGTAGATGGTTATAGGTGCTATTAGTATTCTCATTCAAAATATTTAAGTGAATTATGCATCATTGATGTAGAACACATTACCAACTAATTATAAGTAAAAATAACTCAAAATCAGCATCTCCTGCCTGCAAGTCATGAGCCTCATTTATAAAAAGTTAATTTATACATTTTGGGTTTCTTTGTTCTTGTATTGATTCATCTTCAAATAATAGGAAATCCATAAACTCTTATATAATTGAAATCATTTTCTCCTTATTTATTTATGAATTTATTTCTGAAAATATTTTGAATATATACTGGTTAGGCCAAGTAAAATTACTAATTTTTTTTTAAAAATTAAATTTTAAAAAGATATTTCCACATAGAAACAACTTCAGCTTTTGGTTCTTTTTACCAAAAAATGCTATGGTCCATGCCCTGGATTCTGGAACATTTGGTGTGTTTCCTTCTCCTTTCAGGAAAAGGTTTTGTTCTTTTTCTGAGTTAATAAAATACAATACCGAGGAAGCCTTTTCTTCCTTCTTTTCTTTACCTATTCCATTTGCGAATTCTTCAACTAGCTGTGCAAGTCCAAATGATGTGGTGTAATATGTAATAACTCCTGGAAGAAGCATGTGACCAAGACACAGGTACTCCAAACATATTTCCAGTTTTGTTTGAAGATTTGACATCCATTCTATGAAATGAGTCCTTATTGTGCTGATGACATGTCTCGGAATAGCATTTGTTATATCCTTGTCTTACCTACAATTACCTTTCCATTCTAGCCAATTAATGGAGCCAGATGACCTAAGACAACTGCCTGAGCTTTCTTGGAAGCAGAAAGTATTCCCTTATCATTCAGGCATATGTAACAAAAAGAAGAACAGAAAACAGACACCAATGTGTACTAAGTAGATTCTTATATCAAATAGTGACAAAAATGTGTTAATCCCAAGAAATGAACACATTTTTCTAAAGACTGGGTTAGAAAGTTTGAAAAAGGGATTAAAATAGCCAATATATTTGTGAAGTACTTGACAGAACAATGAAGATTGAATATTAAGGAGTAGTAGTGGAAAAGGGCATCTAAGTGGTCTTGAAGAAAAGATGCCTGCATACCTGTGGTATTTATTGAAAATAAATAAAATCAAAGGCTAAATAAGCGAAGAAAATAAAGTAAGAGAGATTTATTGGTCCAGTTTTCATCACTACTGCAAATTACCTATGTCTATATTAAATGGAAGATAAAAAATATTTCTTTGGTTTAGGATTTTGAAGAATATCACCAGAACATAGACTCTGAGGATGAATACAAATGGGTAGAATGGGAGAAGCGGGGTCTACAAAGAAGAAAGTTCACATCTTGGTTATGAACTCTGAAAGAAAGTCAGAGAACAGAATCTGGAATTTATATCAATCCTTTTACAAAATGTATCACACACACACACACACACACACACACACACACACACACACACACTACATTAATCCATTTTGAAGGAACATGTCGATTGACCTTGAAACACATTGAACTCTTAACGTTTCAGTACTTCTTTAATCTATTGAACTAGATACCTGAATTCTAAAGCATGAACTTTAGAGAAGGCACATAGTATCTAACCACAGCAGTTGACAGGTTAAGTGAGTGACAAATAGAAAAAGAGTAAAAGAAAAAGGGGAGTAGATGCTCTTCAAACCTTGAGGAGCTACAAGAACCCTTTTCATAGTAGTACATGTTCAAGTGAACTCTATGTGGAGGAATAACAGAAATTTCACATCTATGAAATAGTGATTTCAGAGATGTTAAAATGGATTCCATGGCTGGAGAAATAGCTCAACTGTTATGAGCACTTACTGCTCTTCAAAGGACCTGAATTCAGTTAGTTCCCTGAACTCAAGTCAGAGAGCAGCAACCACATCTACCTTTAGCTTCTGGCTTCCACGCACATTTTCACACATGCGAATGTTTGCAAGCATACATATAAAAAAATTAAAAATAATTGCTCTAATTCCTGACCAAATATGATGATGGCATGCTTGTACGACAATTATTGACATGAAGAACATTAGGATCCTAATATAGAAATTTGATGCACTGGCCATAGGAATGCAAAGTCATTGAAACAGAAATGTGTGTGAGGGACTAAAGATTGCTCTCTATATTAATGAATTTACAATATTTTTAGTTTTCAGGGCTGTAGGCCAGAAGAGGCAGCACTGATCCTCAATTTCTTTTAAGGAAATGCTGAGAGATCAGGAGGCATAATTATTTAAATAGGACATTTTGACTCCCAGATATTTATTTACCCATTTTTAGGCATGAGGCATTTCAGAGAATTTAAAATAAATTTAACTTCAGAAGGTTTCAAAAAAACATGATTTGTAAAATAAAGATGTTGAGGTATGCTTTGAATGTGGGTCGCTTCTACTCTCTCTTCCCTCAGAGTTCATTCTGAAAACTTGAAAATCAATTTCAATCTGTTTTAGCATGGTGGAGTGGATGTGTTATTTGGCTCTAGTGATTGTTTCCACTGGGTAAATTCTTTTAGATCAAAGGCTGTACAAAGAGACTCGACTTTCTGGGTGTGAGAGATAGAAACAGAGAAATAGTGAAAGGAAGAGGCAATTTCTGAGTCAACATCCTTCACTGTTTGTCTTTCTTATCTCTTTGATAAAAAGCTTGAGGCTGCACAATAAATTTTGGCTTTATAAATAATTCAGAAAAATAGGAGTGACTTCTAGATATATATAAATAAAGTGACTGAGAGAAAAAAATAGTATGCATCATTTCCTTGGTGCTATCTTTAAGGTATAACATGTATAATTGGGACAACTTCCATCAAAGTTCAGAGGTAATATCAAATTAGTCACCCAATTACTATAATCAGAAACGTGAGCTACTAACTAATGACAGTTTCTAAAATCCTTACCATTCCCTACATAGTGGCTATTTACTGTGAACCATTTCAAAACATTTCATTTGAGTTTATGCTAATAATTTATCTCAGAGCATGGGTTTCTATGTAATCTCTCCAAGGGCTGGCTAACAAAAGACAAAATAACTAAATGGTGCACACTTTTAAACCTGAACATGTTCTATGTCTAAAAGAACCGTAGGAACAAACATGGAAAAAAACTGAAGGACCAACCAAACCTGGAATCTATCTCATAGGCTGGTGGTACCAAGGCCTGACACTATTACTGATGCTGTGATGTGCTTACAGATAGCAGCCTAGCATGGCTGTCCTCTGAGAGGCCCAACCAGCAGTGGACTCAGACAGATGCAATCATTGGACAGAAGGTAGGGATGTATATGGTTGAATTAAGGGAAGAATTGAAGAGGCTGAAGGGGAGGGCGACCCCATAGGAAGACCAGCACTCTCAACTAACCCAGACCCCCTGGAGCTCCCAGAGACCAAGCCACCAACCAGGAGCACATATAAGCTGGTACAAGGCCACTGGTACATATATAGCATAGGAGTGGCTGGTCAGGCTTCAGTGGAAGATTTGCCTAATCCTTGAGAGACTTGAGGGCCCAGGGAAGAGGGATGCCTGTTGGGGGTAGAGGGGGGAGCACTGTCTTACAAGCAAAGGGGAGAAGGAATGGGATGAGGGACTGTGGAGAGGGGACCAGAAGGGGGCGACAGCTGAAATGTATATACATAAAGTAATTTAAATTAAATAAATAAATTAGTAAATAAAGCAAGGCTCAAGGCTGTGCTCTACATATATTGAAAATGCTATTTACAAAGCTCCACCTCGGTGAATAAACGATGGTAGAAGATGGAGTTCTTAGGCAGAAAAGGGACACAGTGCACCACCCACCACCCTATATCAGCTCATGTATGCACATTTTAGCTAGCCTTGACTGAGTTATATTAATTCAATACTGTACTAAGTTCTGGAAGCTATTTACCAAAATATCAAATACTAATATTGGAAACTTCATAATTTATGCTTTGTCGTGTTGTGTTAAGAGCAATAAAGACATTTATTTGTATTTGACAGCTGTAGTATAAACAGTCAGGCAAAACTAAACTTTTAAACATGGTATCTGAAGCTAAATTCTGCAGGTGTCAGGATTTAATTGAACTGTTGGATATTCAGTTTTAAGACTACATAAGTTACATGGGTCATTTACAAAGCTGGAGTACAACAAAAACAGGCCAATTGAATAAAGATATGTAAAAAATATTCAGTTACATATGCAGCTGGAGCCATTGGTCCCACCATATGAACTCTTTTGGTTGGTGGTTTAGTCCCTGGGAGCTCTGGGGGTACTGGTTGGTTCATATTGTTGTTTCTACTATGGGGCTGTAAACCCCTTCAGCTCNTTGGGTCCTTTCTCCAGCTCCTCCATTGGGGACACTTTGCTCAGTCCAATGGTTGCCTGAGAGCATCCCCCTCTGTATTTGTCAGGCTATGGCAAAGCCTCTCATGAGACAGCCATATCAGATTCCTGTCAGCAAGCACTTGTTGCCATCCACAATAGTGTCTGGATTTGGTAGCTGTATATGTGGCAGAGGATGGCCTTGTGGGACATCAATGAGAAGAGAAACCCTTGGTCTTTTGAAGGACCCCAGTGTAGGGGAATGCCAGGACAGGGAAGCAGGAGTCAGTGGGTTAGTGACCAGGGGTAGGGGGAATGGGATTGTCGGGTTTTTAGAAGGAGAAATGAGGAAAATAGATAAAATTTGAAATGTAAATAAATAAAATATCTAGTAAAAAATCATCTGGACCCTAAAATTACTTTCCATGCATTTGACACGTGTTTCTGTGTATGTTTGTGTACTGTCCTAGTCAGGGTTTCTGTTCCTGCACAAACATCATGACCAAGAAGCAAGTTGGGGAGGAAAGGGTTTATTCAGCTT
>NC_034600.1:64292705-64331079 GCF_900095145.1 Mus pahari
TTGCTCAGCCTGCTCTCTTATAGAACCAAGACTACCAGCCCAGGGATGGCACCACCCACAGGGGCCCTCCCCACTTGATCACTAATTGAGAAAATGCCTTNCAGCTGGATCTCATGGAGGCACTTCCCCAACTGAAGCTCCTTTTTCTGTGATAACTCCATCTGTGTCAAGGAGACACAAAGCTATCCAGTACATGTACATATACATCTTGCCACAGTATATGGGGGAGAGATCTTCTAACAACACCTCTGTGAAGTCACTGTCTCCTTCCACCATATGAAATGCAGAATCGAACTCGAGTCTTTGAGTGTGGGGGCCAGTATCCTTACCTGCTGGGGAAAATACTTTACATCTAGGAAGCATTATAAGTCTGTAGAACTGGAGTCCAGATAAAAAGGAACTGAATGCTTCTTTAAAGGATTAAATACCCTCTTACCTTGCTATGGAAAGTTCTTTTATTGTAAGGCAAATCCATTTTAATCGTAGTCAAAAATCCTTGATGTAAGTCTTTATGTCTACCCATACAATTACCTTGAGGACAATGTCATAGCAATATGCCATGAAACAAACATAAATGGTCAGAAATTTAAAAAAACCTGCAAAAATCAGACTGCTACTTGCCATAAACCAACATTGTCTTGAGTGGTACATAGATAGAAGACTCTTAAAGAGCTGGGAAATACTGAACACATGGTGTGAAGTACTTGGGAAGAAACAAGAAACAAACACACAAGTATTTACCTGCATTTCATTTATATTGGATTTAAATACCATATGCTACTTTGCTGAGAGAGAGGCTGTTTGTTAGTCACATGCTTATACTTTATTCTTTACTGTTTTATTCCCTCTTTAACCTTTTACATGCCATTACATATGATGTTACTAAACAGAATTCAACCTCTGAGTTAAGTAGCAGAAATAAGAATAGGATTGAGTTCATGCATACCTTTCCTTTGTACTGCACTTATTTTAAATTCTGTTTCCTATTGTAATCTCACTTGGAATGTGATACCACAGCTCTTCTTGCTCCTGAATCAATCAGGTTGATTTCCATGTCAGTCTAGTCACTAAGACAGTCTCACAGGCATCTTAAGCGGGTTTGGAAAGGATAGCAATTCCAAAGAGCTCAGAGCTATAAATTAACACAAAGCTCCAGTCAGCTGCAGTCCTTGAAATGCTAATGGGGAGACATGTTCATGGGAACAGACCTTGGTTACAGAGTGCATACATCATAGGGAAAGCAAAAGTAAACTTGAAGGCAGGTCATTAGGTAGCTTTTACTTGGGTGTATCTACGTCTTGCTCTCTGTGAGCAGATTTTTAAGGGGATTTTAAGAGAAGAAACTTGAGCCAAGCAGTCCATTTATAGCTCGGACAAGGCAATCATCCCATTTCTCTGTCTATATTCTTTTGAAAAGAAAATAAATTAGACAGTTTGGAAGAAAATCAGCGCATCTTTTCTTCTTTCCTTGAGCCAAAAGTCTAGCAATTATCCAAGCCCACTTCACTAGTTTCAATCATTTTCCCAACATCAATGTGTATACATTACCTCAATAAAGATCTTTTTTAAAGCACAGGAATAACAAAGCTTGATCATACCCCTCCCAAAAGATACCCAAAGCACTGTGTCCACAGCAATTTCACCAAGGGGGGCTATGTTTGTAACCCACTCATTTTCTTTTAAAAAGTTATTTGATGCAGTAATTATTACTCACAAACCAAGGTAGAAATGAACGTAAATTGTGTCTTTAATCTTGCTACCCTGCCAGGTGCTAACACTCTCTTTAAGCTTAAGATTCATTCATGAATATATATGAGTGTTATTTTCTATGTGATAGGTGTGTGTGTGTGTGTGTGTGTGTGTGTGTGTGTGTGTGTGTGCATGTGCGTGTGTAGATGTGTGAGTGAGAGCAATTGTGTGTTTGTGTGATTAGGTGTGTTTGTAGTTATATATGTTTGTTTAACATTTTGTGCATTGACTCTAGGATAGCATTCTCAGCTCATGGGTTGCAACAGCTTTGGCAACTGTTTATCTCCCAAAATATTTACATTATGATTCATAACTGTGTCAAAATTACAGTTAGGAAGTAGCAACAAAAAATATTGGTGAGCAGTCACCACAACACGAGAAACTATATTAAAGGCTCTCACCATTGGAAAGATTGAGAACCAGTGCCCTCGGAGATCTTGAGAGTTATGAATGTTGATTCTCTAGCTTACATATTTACAAATAGAATATAATTTGTTAATCACTGTGAAAGTATTACTTACTTAATTCTGTGGCCTTTGTCACAATGTTTTATATGCACACACACAGTGATCATTCACTCACTGTCTTTTATGTAGAAACAGCTCTAATATCTGCTGTTAAGTGCTTGATCCAAATTTATCTTGAGCCTCTCAACAAACTAAAAAACTAAAACATATTTATTCTATGCCACATCTGAGGAAATATGTATTACAAATAAATTCTAATTGACTTCTCTACAGCAATTAATCTATGTCCAAGTTAGAATTAGAATCTGGGTTCACATTACCAATCTAGTCCTGTCTTTGGTTGTTAGAAGTTTTCAGAGAGAAATATTTTGAGCTTCTAAATATATTTATTTGATTGAAAATGTACAGAAGGAAAGTATAAAAATTCTTGAATTCTTTAAAAGTTTGGATGGTATCATATTTCAGGGGACGGAAATGACAGCAGCCTTAGGCAGGCCTGCTCACAGTGCCTGTCTCTCTTTTTTTAAAAAAGCAAGGTAATCTAACTTGAGAGTAGAGGCCAGAAATGATAAGATCCACAGTCTTAAAAACTGGCAGCTGAAAAGATAAGTGAAGAACATATAGAGGGTTGGTGATTGTATTGGTATATTGAACACTATAAGTGTGTGAACTTTGTATAGGGAGGAGTTTACAATAATAAGAGAGGGGGTGGATGAAAGGGATATGAGACCAGAGAACTAAGCACACGCTCATCTGCCTGTTCAGGAGATAATGAAAATGATCTGTAGTTCGGAGGGAAAAAAATAGAACCATTGTAATAGCATGAATCACTGAGAACTGGAATTTTTCTGTAACCTGATAGGTGGGTTATTTACAAAAAGATAAAGCCATCTCTTTTATGTTTGAAGAGATAAGTATTTGTATTTTCTTGCACATAAATCAAATAGCTGCTTAATAAATTGGTCAGTAGTTTGCCATTTTGATTTCATACCAAAGTTATCTGGAGTACAAGGAGTTGTGTGGGGGGGCTGCAACCCTGTAGGTGGAACAACAATATGAACTAACCAGTACCCCCTGAGCTCGAGTCTCTAGCTGCATATGTAGCAGAAGATGGCCTAATCAGCCATCATTGGGAAGAGAGGCCCCTTGGTCTTGTAAACTTTATATGACCCAGCACAGGGGAAGGCCAGGGCCAAGTAGTGGGCATGGGTGGGTAGGGGAGCAGGGGCAGGGTGGGGTATAGGGAACTTTTGGGATAGCGTTTGAAATGTAAATAAGGAAAATAATAATAAATAAATTAAAAAATGGAGTATTTCTGAAAACACAGTACTAGATACTACTTCTAGACTCTCTGGTATCTAGATAATATTGGGTAGAGCCTACAAATATGCATTTTAACATGTCTGCAGATGATGTTCATCATGCTGAGCTCAGTGAGGTATTTCCAAACCACCAAAATGGTCTACAGAGTGAGTTCCAGGACAGCCAGGACTATACAGAGAAACCCTGTTTTGAAAACAAAACAAAACAAAACAAAAATAAAAACAAACAAAAAAAGCCTTATAATTTTTAATTGTTTTAAAATGTGTTTCTTGTCAAATCTCTAGGTCTACAACCGTGGGTTCAGTATTAGATATAAGATCTAATCTCTGTATAGATATCAATATCATACTTGACCTTTCATGGTAAAACATATAGAATTTGTAGGTTTAAATTTTAACTTAGAAGCTTCCAGGGCATGCTATGCCAGAAGCAGAGATGTGCTTTTTTTTTTTTTCTTTCTACAATGTCATAATTTCTTAAATAACAGTAAACTTACATAGGAAGAAGTTTCAAAGGCAACAGTTTATCATATTATCCTATCATGACAGTCCCAATAGAGATAAAGGCAGGTATGCTTATTTCATTATTAATTAATAATAATTATAATATCACATCATGCAGTACACAGTCAATATGTATACATGTATTTCTTTATAGAAAGAATGTTGGTTAATGAGGCTAAGCTGAGTTCAAGAATTTTTAGAAGACTGAAAGACTGAAATGAGTATAGGCTCTGGGTTGCTAAGGAAAGGATACAAAATCAGCCCTGGAATGAAGCCACTTTTATAGATATCATGCTGGAGGTTAAAGATGTAATCAGTTTTAGGGACAATCTATGAGAAATAGCTCCATGGCTAAAAGCAATCTAGTAGGCCTTGTCAATGCACCCAGTCTAAAGGAAGCTCTAGGAATAGTAAAAATTGCCTGTCCCTTTGTCCTTCAAACATACTGCACTTATCAGACAATATAACTATAGGGGGCATTGCCCTTGTGCCTGCTGCCCATTATTTTGTGAGGTATAAGTGCTGATCTATACCTTGCTCTGGAACATACTACACATTTTTGGTTTGGTTTCCCTAGTATGATTTAAGATACCAACAATCCCATCTAAGTCTCAATTCATCCTAGATGATTTATAGGGTATTACGCTTTTGACTATAAGAACAAGTCATTTTTAGGTCTGCACCTCTCTGATGGGCATCCACAGATGGAATATATGGCCCCTAAAGTGTGACACAGACTGAAAAAACTCTTTACACAGTAGAGGATAATCTAAGAGCAGGAACCAGCCCTACCTCAACATTGTCAAAGAGACAAGTTCTCAACTTAAACAAACTTTTGTTTGGTAGGTTAAATAAAGAAAATTGGGCCTTTAATTTTAGATGAATCCAAGAAAATTATTCTCATTTGATCATACTTGATTTAGATTCAACTATGTTTCCTTCTGTTCCTAATTCAACAGAGCTCTGAAGTGGCTTTGACATGAGTACTAAAGGCTTGAAGTATTCAAATCAATTAATTCAGATTATGAAAGCATTTAAAGTTAGCACACTGTCTGTCTGTTTGTTTGTTCCTTTGATTGTTTGTTTTTGTCTGTTGTTTTCCCTAATCCTCTCACATTTCACCCAGGAAGAACAAGAAGAATTTGCTGGACTTCGCCATTTTAACATTAGCCTTCTCAGTATTTAAGAACTGTAAGAAGATAAACTTCTTTTCTTTATACCACATAAGTTGTGATATCCTGTTATAACAACAGAAAATAGGCTATACCTGTAATTTTCTTAAAATAAAGTTATATAAGGAGCACACACAAAATGAACACATAGAGTTACTGTGAAGACATTGGTCTAATATCACATAATACCATCATCTCTTCCATCCTTTTAAAATTGGACACAGAAACCACAGGAAATGTGCATTGTATTACTGAGAGTACAAGAAGAATGAGATTAGGACAAGAACTGAAATATTTCCTTCCAAGGAAGCAAACTATTATTTTAAAATATCATGTAGACTCTTAAAAATGAAGCAGGAACAGAAGGTTTCAAGGATATTAAGAAAAAATGTAGAGTTTACAGTTTTCATTTTCATTTTTTAGAAAGGCTATGGGAAACTATTGTTTGCCTGGGAAATATTTCAAAATACGGATAACCATTATTTTGAACCTGAAAAAAAAAACCAAAATAATGTAACTGTCCAGATATTAAAATTATAATTTGAAAAATGAAAGATTTATATTCATTGAAATAATGCCTATTTCAATAATTTAATTTTCCCAGATGATGGGTACAAATTAAAGAAACTGAAGATGGTTTATTTTCCTTTTGTTTTGTAGAAAGCAAGTTTTATAGAAAAGCAAGAGAAGCATCAGAAAGCCAACAAGCTTCAGTCATTTTATTCTTTTTAATAATTTATCAATGTGTACTTAAAGAGAGAGAGAGAGAGGCCAAATGATTGTGTGGTTTGGAAGACTCTAATTCAAACTTTGTTAAATGCTTAATTTGTTTAAAAATTCATTGACATTATCTTAAATCTGTAATTTAAATTTACATTGTACCAAGGAATATTATTTCATTCCCGAGAGTTCCATGCAGCAACATATTGACTGATGTAGGAGACAGGAATCTTGTATTGGGCTCAAACTGTATCTCACTTAGAGACTTTTGTAAGGTCATATTCCTATTTACTTTTATCATTTTCTGATTTTTAATTAAAGTTGACATAAAGGATTGGCATTTCAATATCACTAGTTAAGCTGATATTGAAAATTTAAATTTTGTGTGAGCACCATGATTAAGATCTTGTTGAATTAATTGTTTCTATGTAAACTACAGTACTAACTTGGTTTCTGTTTATTTATATGATGTTTATAAGTTCAAAGATAAAACAATGTGCACACAATTTACACATTTGTGGCTAAGAGAACTCATATATTAAATATATTTGTTACTTTCATACACACAAAAATAACCACACACGGATTATCAATATAAATATAAGCATTAAAATTGAATGTTTAAAATAAAAAGAATTAATAACATTCTAACATTTAAGTTAGACAAGATTCTTAGAAATATTTTTGTATTTATTCACTTGGTTATATTTCTGTCTGTCTCTCTACCTCTCTATCTCTCTATCTATCTATCTATCTATCTATCTATCTATCTATCTATCTATCTAGTGCATGCATGTGTGTATGTATATATGTATGTATGTATGTATGTATGTATGTATGTATGTTTATGCATACCATGACATAAATGGAAGTTAGAGTGTGACTAATAACAGTGGAATTTTTTCTACCACAAGCCATCAGACCTGGTGTCATTCTTACTCACCGAGTCACCTGACCATCTCAGTCTTCCTTAATACTCTAATGTGAAAATTGAGTTTTGATCGAACAGTAAATATGTGGAATTGTGTTACATATCATTCAGCAAATTAAAAAAATGTTAGTACATTTATCAACTCAAGTCAAACATTAGTTTTTAGTACAATTTTTAGAAAGTAACAATGATGGAATTCAATATCACAGCTTTCTAGAAATAGTGAAATAATAAAAACATACAAAGTAAATAATATTATGTAAATATTAACATTACTTCAAGTAGATTATTTTATTTCAGAAGTTTTATATCTTTTTTGTAGTAGTGGTTATCGGTCATTGCTGATAACTACTTAATAAACTTAATAAATTATTCAATAACATAAAAATTTAAATTTACATCAAGTGATTTTATATGCAAATTAACAGAAAAAAGACATATTTAATTTAGAGTTGTACAAACATAATTTGACCATATAATCATCTATGAGCAATCAAAATTTACAAGAAAAAGAGAGTTTATGAACATGAAAAAAATAGATGTATATATTACCAAGGATATAATTATTATATATATATATATATATATATATATATATATATATATATATATACATATATGTGTATATATATATCAAATGAAGTATTTATTTAATAAATATATCAAAATGAAAATATTTTGGCATATATATCAAATAAATGAAGAAAAATCTTCCATCTATAATCAAAATTACTGGTAAAATAATAAACCCTATCTACACTAAGCTTAGAGGGCTTACTGTTAACATTGATTTTTCAAATTATTATTGGTTGTATAATGCACTGAAAATGTTAGCAAGTGGATAAGTCATATAGATTTGAAAATGGTGTCTGTCAGGATTTAAATTCAGAAAGAGTAGTGCTAATTTACAAAATAGAGATTCATGCATTATTATAAATAACAAATCAAGTGGGATGTCAGAGTGTATAAGATTAACATATAAGTAACATGTGATTTCCTTTTGATTTAAAAAACTGGGATAGGCACGTTTTCCTTAATGTGGTTTCTAACTGACTTTTAAAAAAATGAGGAAGGAAACAATTACCATGCACGTGCTTTTACCATACAAATTGTCGGCTATAAGTTCAACCCTAGCTGCTGTACTCGCATGGCTTAATACAGGAGTATGGATCTGTACTCTCACTGAGACATCACCTGCCTCTACTGAACATCTGCTTCCTGAAGAAAGTGACTAACAGAACACATCTACCAATACCAGTTGTTAATTCAAGGTACTGAGGACGCAGAACTTCCATATGATCCCATCATCCCAATAGGAATCAAAAGCTTAACTGTCAGGAATAGTTGGGCCAAAATGCAGAAATGAGGCATATTGTTCACTTGGGGAGGTTTTTAGAGTCCATTATATCTACTTTATACTTTGTACCACTTTCTAATAATCCCATCATATTATGAATCCATAAAAGGATTGATGCATTGGCTAGGTCAGAGCTCTCATGACCCAGTCACCTCCCAAGCATTGAATCTAACCATTTGGACTTCTCAGACTTCAACATATGACACTTTGGAGGCAACACCTCAAAAGAAGTTCCTCCACTCCAGTCCATGAGTGTGCATGTGTTTATTGAAAAAAAAACATTTAAAAATATGCCTTAATAGTTTATATAGATTGTCAACCTGGTGGGATATAGCATCAACTTCTAAACAAATATCTGGTTATGTATATGAGGGCTTTTAAAAAAATGTAGTTAATTAGAATGGTAATAACCATCCTAAAATTGATCTGTACCATCATAGGCTGACCTTGAATATAAAATCCTCCAGCCCACTTCTTCCAGAGCCTAATTAATAAGTGCACATCTCCATTCCTTCAATAATTTGCTATTGGAAAAAATTAATTTATGGAAGAATTTTAAATTATCAAGTATAATTTAATTAATATTAGCCAAGAAGATCCAGGGGAGTAAAAACTTAATTTAAGCTCCAAAAGATGTTAGATTATTGAAACCCTTTATTGTTCAGCAGATAGTTAAAATTTCTGAGGAGTAAAGAAAATCACCGAACTATAAATTAAACACATTTATGCTCTGTACTCGCAAATTTTCTGAATGTCCAAGTGATGTATGGACAGCATAAGACTACTTAGATGTTACCTTCTAAAGAGTTTTTTGTTTGTTTGTTTTCAATATTTCAAGAGAGCTTCCATTCTACATTATATCAGCCAAAAAAAAATAATGAATGACTGCAATTCCATGGTGGATATTTACCTTAAATGGCAATGTAAACACTGAACAATAACAATCTAAGTTATATCTTACACCTTCTCTTTCCCCCCAAATCTTCACTACCATCTTACACTCAGAAGAAAGCAAGTATGAAGATTACACTCAAATAAAACTAAATGTCTTTTCACCAAGTTTGAAATTACTGATATCTGTGATCCTTGTCAGTCAATAATGAAAGCCCAATGACATCTTTTTATGTAGGTCGTTAACATTCAACATGTATCAAAAGAGTTTGTAGAATCTAGTGAATCATTTAATATGAAAGATAAAGACAAATGAAATAACTCCAAATAAGGCCAAAAAAATGAAATGTGCGAATTCAGAAACAAAATATATTTAAAATGTAATTAATATATGTATTAAATTTGTGGAAGTGTTAGCATAAAAATATTAGAGTGAAAACAAAAAATTAAATATTTAGATAAAGGTGAAAAACTGAATAAAATATCAGGAGATATAATTTTTTAATTGGATATTTTCTTTATTTACATTTCAAATATTATCCCATTTCCTAGTTTCCCTCCCTCTGGAAAACACCCTATCACATCCTCCCTCCCCCTGCTTCTATGAGGGTGTTCCTCCAAACATCCACCCACCCACTCCCACCTCCCCACCCTCGATTCCCCTACACTGGGGAAACTATCAAGGCTTCATAGGACCAAGGACATCTCCTTCTATTTATTCATGACAACGCCATCATCTGCAACATATGCAGCTGGAGCCACGTGTACTCCTTGGTTGATGGCTTAATCCTTGGGAGTTCTGGGGTGGGGGGTAGGGCGGGGTCTGGCTGGTTGATATTATTCTTCCTATGGGGTTGCAAACCCCTTCAACCCCTTCAGTCCCTTCTCTAACTCCTCTATTAGGGACTCAACACTCAGACCAATGGTTGGCTGCAAACATCTGCCTCTGTATTTGTAAGGCTCTGCAGGTCTCTCAGGAGACAGCCATATCAGACTCCTGTCAGCATGCACTTCTTGGCATCTACAATAGTGACTGGGTTTGGTAACTGTATATGGGAAGAATCCCCAGGAGGACACATCCTTACTCACCAGGAAAATGCAAATCAAAAGAACCCCGAGATTCCACCTCACACCAGTCAGAATGGCTAAAATCAAAAACTCAGGTGACAGCAGATGCTGGCAAGGATGTTGAGAAAGAGTAACACTCCTCCATTGCTGGTGGAAACGCAAGTTGGTGCAACCCCTCTGGAAATTAGTTTGGCTATTTCTCAGAAAATTGGACATTGTACTACCTGAGGACCCACTCTGGCATATACCCAGAAGATGCTCCAACATGTAATTAGGACACATGCTCCACTATGTTCATAGCAGCCTTATTTATAATAGCCAGAAGCTGGAAAGAACCCAGATGTCCCTCAACAGAGAAATGGATTCAGAAAATGTGGTACATTTACACCATGGAGTACTACTCAGTTATTAAAAATGATGAATTCATGAAATTCTTAGACAAATGGATGGATCTGGAGGATATCATCCTGAGGTAATCCAGTCACAAAAGAACACACATGGTATGCACTCACGGATAAGTGGATACTAGCCCAAAAGCTCCAAATAACCAGGACTACACAGACTACATGAAGTCCAATAAGAAGGAAGACCAAAATGTGGGTACTTCGGTCCTTCTTAGAAGGAGAACAAAATACTCACAGGAGCAAATATGGAGATGAACTGTAGAGCAGAGACTAGAGGATAGGCCACCAAGATATATGATTTTTAATTGGAAATAGTTTTATAAAATGTAAAATCAGCCACAGAAGGGAAGAATGTATTCAAGAAAGAGAATA
Source organism: Mus pahari (assembly GCF_900095145.1). Classification (NCBI taxonomy): domain Eukaryota; kingdom Metazoa; phylum Chordata; class Mammalia; order Rodentia; family Muridae; genus Mus; species Mus pahari. Next base: position 64,303,663 of record NC_034600.1, read on the forward strand.
ATAACACTTGCCCAATTTGAGAGACTGAGAGTATCCCTTGCAATCATCGTGAACTGCAAAGAATGCAAATCTGAAACCTATCATCATCATTATTGAAATTCACAGCTAAAGATGAAAGCTCCCAGAGTGTAAAATATGGCTCAACATTTACATTTAATCGGACTGATTAAAAAAAAAAAAACCCTTAGCACAAATATACATAGAATATTACTGACCAAAACACTACATTCAGGTAAGAAGTGAAATACAAGCTTAAGAAGGTCAACATTAATGTTCTTCAAACCAAGACTGAGTAATTTTATGTTATATTATTCAAGCACTAATACTATCTTAAACCTGAAATGCAACTACTATACTTAACCTCCCAGATACTACCACTTTGCATTGGAGGGATTCTGGCTCTTTACCTGTCAGCCATGAAGCCATCAAATGATCGTCTTGTTCTGAACAACTCTAGCAAAAGAAAAGAGCAAATCACACAAATTAATTAAAATATTTTTAAGGAACTCACTCTATAGCCCTTATTGGCCTCAAACTCAGAGATCAGCCTGCATCTGCCTTCCTGAGCACAGGGTTTAAAGGCTTGTGCCACCTTTGCCCTGCTTCAGAGTTTTAACTCAACTGAATACATGTCACAATACTGAATTTCATGTCACAATAAAGTGGTAAAAGAATGGACCTATGTATATATTTTGTTATAAATAAAATAAACCATGATTAAGTTAGACTAACCAAAATATTTTGTAAATTTTATTTTATTTTTAATGTATTTTTTACACCCCATATTACACTCCCTGCCCCCATCCACCCTCTGACTGCTCCACATCCCATACCTCCACCCCACCCCACTCTGCCTCCACATGTATGCCCCCACCCACACCCCACCTGACCTCTAAGCTCCCTGGGGCCTCCAGTCTCTTGAGGGTTAGGCACATCATCTCTGAATGAACACAAACCCGGAAGTCCTCTACTGTATTTGTTTTGGGGGCCTCATGTCAGCTGGTGTATGCTGTCTGTTTGGTGGTCCACTGTTTAAGAGAACTCAGGGGGCCAGATTAATTGAGACTGCTGATCCTCCAACAGGATCGACCTTTTTCCTCAGCACCTTTCAGCCTTCCCTAATTCAGCAACAGGGGTCAGCTGCTTCTGTCCATTGGTTGGGTGCAAATATTTAAAGAATCATAAATTAGAAGACATTGAGAGCTAGTGCTAGAGCTTCATAGGGAGAATTTTTGGTTACCAGGTGCAGTAACTGTCATCTCAGTACTTGGGATTTGGAATCTGAAGGATCAGTAGACAAAGATCATTCTCAGATTAGTGTCTGTATCTGGGTTTCATTCATCAGAATAATTGTGGCTAGCTTCACTCATTTATCTTTGAATTTCATGTTTCATTTTAGCTGTTGAGCCTTATCCATGAATTGCAGCTTCATTATCCATGCATCATTTGATGAACATCTTGGCCATTTCCTTTCGTGCCTGTTGTGAATAGAGCAGCACTGAACATGGACTAGCATGTATGTCTACCATAGTACGTAGGGTCCTGTGTGTTTATATTTGAAGTGGTTGAACCCGATCATTGATCTATTTCTAGATTTTACGTTTATTTATTCTATTACTTTATGTGTATAAGGGTATTTTCACAGGCCTTTGAAAGAAGAGCTAATCCTCATAACAACTAAGCAAATTCTCCAGCTTCTATTTCCAGATTTTTTTTTGAGATATCTCAACATTTATTTGAAGATTGGCAGCATTATTTGATGCTACCGGCAGTGGTGGTAGGCTTTTCTTTCTGGACTTCCTGGTCATTATTTCCCATTCTTTTTTCTTTTTGTTAATCTTTGCCTCTCTGATTGGGATAACACAAACTCTTACATATTTTAAAATTACATTTTCCTGACACCCAGAAATTGTATAAATTATATATATATGTAAAATTTTTTTCAGTAACCAGGCAAGACTTCAAATGGAGGGCCATAAAATTGAGGAACATGGTCACATTTTGCTAAATCTGAACTTGGTGACATTTCACCTTAAAATTCAATCATACTTTTAAAATAAAATTTTGTACCACAGTCATAAGGATGTGTCATATACATTTCTCCAAGGTAATAAATTATCTCTGATATTTCAATGGAAAATTGGAGATATTAGCCGAACCTGATTCCTAAGGAAAATAAGGAAGACAAAGAATACAATGGAGTAAAAATATGCTTATAAAGCAACCTGAATGAATCTTTCCTATGAAAACAAAAGTATGCATTGCACAAAGAGTGGATGGTATATTATCAATAACTTGTCAACTGCATCAACATTTAGTCAAGAATCATGTACATGTGTTTAAGAGCACATTTATTCCGATGTTCTTTTAAAACAAGTGTGGCAGAAAGGTGATAGCAGAGAAATCAGGTAAATTAGGTATATTTACATAAGAATATTCTTTCTCCCTGATACCCATACTTCCTACGTAGAATATAAATTTGATAGACAGCGCTCACGCAATCTGTGACATAGAAAGCTGAAGAGAAAGGCAAGAAAATTGCAGAAACCTCAGCCATCACTCTTGAGCCACTGTTATAATCTTACTCTTCTAGTTGTTTGCAGAAAAGTAAAAGCATGATTATTTAAGCCAGAAATAAACAAGTTTTCTGATCCTCACAGCCGGATGTAATCATCCACTTCACCAACTGCCACTGCTCTCCACAAAGTCTCCACTACCTGCTGGAGAAGCATCTCTAGTACAATGATTCTCTCAGCTGGAGAAGAAAACAGCCCAGGTGCCAAGAACAATTTACCTATCCTAAGATGTGCCATCTCCCACAAATATTTGAAAATTCACTCATTTCCCTCCTTCCATGGATGTTCCCAGGGAAGTAGGTGAAAAATGCTCCTGAATTGGATCCCTCTATTTCCACCTACTATAGGAATCTGGCAACACTGTCAGCCAGCTCAACTCTAAAATAAGATGTGTGTACTTCAGACACTGTAAACTTTGTAGGGCTACAGATATAACTCAGTGGTAGATCGTTTCCAGAGCAACAAAGGCCTGTAGTTACAAGGCCATACACGCATGCACACACATGCACACACACAAAACACTTACACACATGCACTTATACATGGGGGAAGAGCAATACTTTGTAATAGAGGGATTACAAGGTGAAGTTTTTCAAACTCTAACTCTATCCTTCTTTGATAAAGAAACACTAAAGGTGATCTTTTAATATTGAGAAAAAGACAAAAATGCAAAACATTCTTAAATGATATAAGGATGGGTTGGAAACTGCAGCTCTCAGAGCAAATTGAATTTTGTACAAGATTTTGTAAGTGTATGCTCTAAAGTATAATCATAGTTTATGTGTGCATTTGCCATGGCACACATGCAGGTGCTCATGCATTTGTGGTGTGTGTGTGTGTGTGTGTGTGTGTGTATGTGTGTGTGTGTGTGTGTGTGCATGGACATGTGTGTGTGTGTGTGTGTGTGTCTATATCATTTGGTAGTTTTGGCAATAATAACGCAGAAGTAAATACTGAAAATAAAAACTATATGGCTCTGAAAACATAAAATATTTGCTATTGCTTTATACAGTTTTTTCATTTTTAAATATTTGTGTTAAAATCATTATAAATTTGTACACAGGTATATCTCATATATGCAAAATTTTAAGCTGAAGAACATTTTTTTTTTTTTAGAAATTAAAGAGCAACTATCCAGAGCAGACCTGTAGGAACTTCAAAAGCTCACTAGAGTAGGGGAATGGCGGAGAGAAGGAAAAAATTATTCCATTTAGCCTGGCACAGGGGACAGACAGAAGGAGGACAAAAACACACTGGATGAAAGACTGGCTTCAAAGAACGAATGAGGAAGCCCATGAGGAAAGCTGGTGTATTATGGAAAGCATCTCCTTTTTCTAAAAGTAGAAATAGGTAAAGGAGAAGTTGAGAAAATGAGGCAGACGTATGAAGTTATATAACAATAGGTTAATAAGTTACTATCCTTAGAGTTATGGATTCTGGGAAGGAAAAGTACAGTGTCTTATTAAGGGTGGTCTCTTATATAGGTTATTGAACCATTGCAACTAGAATGTTTCATTTCCAATTAAGTATTTTAAAAGGATATATATATATATATATATATACTGAAATAATCAACATATTAAGAGTGTCCATTTAGAATATTTACTAATAACATATTGACTTATGTGAACTATTTTAGATCAATTTTCTAAGTTAGTCACTTTTTTCTAAGAACAGTTCTCTAAGTTGTTAATATAACAAATGCCTGTTATAATTCACTTATCAAGAGACAGTATTTATTTTGGTTTACAGCTTTAGGGAATTTAGTCTATGTTTGGTTTTCCCAATTATATTTGGGCCTGTAATGCATCAACATGTCGTTGTAAGGTGTGCACAGAACAGTCCAGGGACATAATATAAATGAAACAAGAGCAAAGGCCTTGAATGGCACTCTCCCTTATGCCAACATGACTTAGAGACAGGAAGACTCATTTTGCCTTGTCTATTAGCATTTCTGAAAGCTTAACTGTTAACACAGGACATTTGAAGGCCATTCCAAATCCAAAGTATAGCATTTAACTCTGCCTGTTCAAAGGCTTGTTGCCTTCTCAACGACCAAAATATGTTTGGCTGAGTCAACATCTATGAGTAGCTAAGGTCATAATATTTTAGTATTTCTCAAGAGATTTAGTCCAAAGTACACTCTTAACTTTAGGGTCAACTCTCAGAGAAGTCAAAACAACAAATTACATACTTGAAATATAAAATGATACAAAAACCAAAAGTCACACATGGCCATTCAAGAAGGGGAAAACCTGAAAAGAAGGAAAGATTCAACACTAGTCACAAAATAAATCATTGTTGCTAAATATAACTACCATCCAGAGTATGTAATAACAATGTGAAGGTTTCAGAGATCCTGGTTAGTAGTCCCTGAGAATTCCTGAGTGAAATCCACATATACTTCTTATATTTGTATGATTTTAACTGAAATAGAATGTTATCCTTTTCTCCAATCTCTTTCCAACCTCTGCCCATTCCCTGTTGCCCTCTCTTGAACCTTCCCTTATCCCCTACTTTCAAGTTAATAGCCTCTTCTCTCATATTATTGATACATAGGTAGACATACAGATACATATGTACATACGTATACAGAAAAATACAAAAACATGTGTATTTATATGAACAAATTTCATATATATATATATTTCATAGATATAATTTCATATATATATTATATATATTATATATATATATATATGAAATTTGTTCATATAAATACATACATAATATATCACATTAAAACCAAAGGATGACCACTCTGCATTTGAAAACCAATGAAGGAGTGCTTCCCTGGAAAAAGACTCACTCTCCTTCTCCCAGAACTCAGTAGTTGCCCACAGTTCTTTGCCTATTATTGGGACTCCATTTCCTCATTCTATCCTTTCAAACCTATTAATAATACCATTTTACAGCCTTATTTAAGTAGCCATTTCTAAGGAAGACTTTATCGCATAGTATTTCCTGTATTCTGGATCGTAGAAGATTTCTTTCCCCTTTCTCCCTATGTTCTCTGTGACATAGATGCAGGAACTGTGGTATAAATGCATTGATGAGGACCGAGCTCCACAAGATCTGTTGATCTCTGCATTTTCCCCATGTTTGGTTTTCTGTAAGTGTATCTATTTGCGGAAAAGAAAGAAAAGCTCTTTCAACGAAGTGTATGACTTACCAGTAGGTATAATGTTAGAATTTAGAATTTAGTTAAAAGGCATGTTCTTCTATCAAAGTAGCATATAACTTTCTAATGTCCATGACACAGCTGGTCCTGGAAGCCTGGCTAGCTGTCCATTATCAGGGATGACTCCTTTCCTTCTGAGTGGGTATTAAGTCCAATTAGACAGATGCTGGCCACCACTGGCTTGTGTGTGCCATTTATTGCAACTTATGGATATTTTGCCATGCTCCATGTCACAAGTAGGAAGAATTGTTTAATTGCTTCTTTCCCTTGGTAGCTTCTATACTGTTTTCTGAAATGACAGAAGCTAGATCCCAGAAGGAAGGCTTTCATATCAAATACAGTTTAAATTGTCTGAGTACTATATCATAAGTATATAACTCTCTTTTTTTCCCTTTTCTTTATTTTCTTTATAATTTTTATTTGATATTTTCTTTATTTACATTTCAAATGTTATCCCATTCCTGATTTCCCTTCCGAAACCCCCTAACCCATCCCACCCTGCCCCAGCTCACCAACCCACCCACTCCCATTTCCCTGTTCTGGAATTCCCCTACAGTGGGGGCACTGAGCCTTTACAGGACCAAGTGTCTCTCTTCCCATTGGTGGCCAACAAGGCCATCCTCTGCTACATATGCAGCTGGAGCCATGGGTCCCTCCATATGTACCCTTTGGTTGGTGGTTTAGTTCCTGGGAGCTCTGGGGGTACTGGTTGGTTCATATTTTTGTTCCTTCTACGGGGCTGCCAACCTCTTTAGCTCCTTGGGTCCTTCCTCAAGTCCTCCATTGGGGACCCTTTGCTCAGTCCAGTGGTTGGCTGAGAGCATCTACCTCTGCATTTGTCAGGTACTGGCAGAGCCTCTTAGGAGCCAGCTGTATCAGGCTCTTGTCAGCAAGCACTTGTTGCCATTCACAATAGTGTCTGGGTTTGGTAACTTTATATGGGATGGATTTCCAGGTGGGGGAGTCTCTGGATGCCTTTCCTTCAGTCTCTGCTCCACATTTTTTCTCTGTATCTTCTCCCATGGATATTTTGTTCCCACTTCTAAGAAGGACTGAATAATCCACACTTTGGTGTTACTTCTTCTTGAGCTTCATGTGGTTTGTCAATTGCATCTTGGTTATTCCGAGTTTCTGAGCTAATATTCACTTATCAGTGAGTGCATACCATGTGCCATTTTTGTTCTTTTGTGATTAACCAATACCTCACTCAAGATGATATCCTCCAGATCCACCCAGATGCCTAAGAATTTCATAAATGCATTATTTTTAATAGCTGAGTAGTACTCCTTTGTGTAATTGTACCACAGTTTTTGTATCCATTCCTCTGCCGAGGGACATCTGGGTTCTTTCAGCTTCTGTCTATTATAAATAGGGCAGCTATGAACATAGTGGAGCGTGTGTCCTTATTACATGCTGGAACATCTTCTGGGTATATGCCCAGGGGTTGTTATAGCTGGGTCCTCAGGTAGTACTATTTCCAATTTTCTGAGGAACCACCAAACTGATTTCCAGAGTGGTTGTACCAGCTTGAAATTCCACCAGCAATGGAAGAGTGTTCCTTTTTCTCCACATCCTCACCAGCATCTGCTGTCACCTGAATTTTTGATGTAAGTCATTCTGTTTGGTGTAAGAACTCTTTCATTGACTAGATTCAAATACTTCATAAACCTCCCATTGTCAGAACATCCCTGGAATAGACATACCTGGGTGAGAAGAATTGTGAGGACTCCACTTTTTAAAAGACTTTCCATAGGTAATAGTTTAAATAAGTTTGGATGTATACATCTATGAGCCAATGATAGCTGGAGTCCTGTTGATTCCTTTATGCACTAAAGGTATGTATCTTATAGTCTTAGTACCAAGAAGATCGTGAGTTTCTTTTTCTTTTTTTTTTTTTTTCAAGGAGCTGAAGGGGGATGCAACCCTGTAGGTGGAACAACAATATGAACTAACCAGTACCCCCTGAGCTTGTGTCTCTAGCTGCATATGTAGCAGAAGATGGCCTAATCGGCCATCATTGGGAAGAGAGGCCCCTTGGTCTTGCAAACTTTATATGACCCAGCACAGGGGAAGGCCAGGGCCAAGTAGTGGGGGTGGGGGGGTAGGGGAGCAGGGGTGGGAGGGTATAGGGAACTTTCAGGATAGCATTTGAAATGTAAATAAAGATAATAATAATAATAATAATAATAATAATAATAATAATAATAATAATAATAATAATAAAAGAATGTGTGTTTCTTAAGGAGATTATCACACATGGCTAGTTCTGCTTCCAACATATTGAATGAACGGTTGGTTGACATTTTGGCCAGGGAAAGATTTCTCACCATTGTCCTTCATTAGTGTTTAAGACAAAGTGTCTAGTATTGTGGCTGTTCACTTTACTGTAGTTCCTGGATTTCATGCAGACAATCTGAAAACTTCAGTTTCTTTTGTTCCTGATTGAAGGGAACTCTCCGAATAAAGCCAAAGATTCAGGCTTAAAGAAACAGTGAGTAGAAAGTGTTAAGAGACACTTTTTATGTATTTTATCTGACTTGTGCTTTGTTGGCTTGAAGAAGGCCACTTCAAATTGGTGATAAAATGTTACCATGATTATCCAAGTTAATGACTGCAGGGGCCAAAGGACACTAATTTATGATGGCACATGTAACACAGGAAGTTAATAGTCTACAGTTAATCATTCTGTTTCAAGTAACGTCCTGAAGAAACCTGCAGCATACTAAGATGTATACTGAAAATGAGAACCTATTTATACAGATTGGCAAAGTCTTGCTCCAAATTCTAAAGGAGTGTACATTTATTTATCTAGGGAAATTGTTCACAGATGACAAGAAACATCTCTACTTGCTATTGCTTCTTCAACTGTCATTGGTACAGATGAACACCCAAATGAGGATGTGTGAAGAGTGAAAAATGGAAATAAAACAGGGCATGAGCACTCCTAAGGATGCTCGAGGAGATTGTTCATTGTAGACAGGAGGGAAAGCCTAGCCAGGGGCATCTGGAAGGGTCCAGAGTAAAAATGACTGAGCCTGGCCATGTAAAGAAAGTGGGGCAGGGAAAGGAAAAGAGGACTCGACTCGAGGTATAACAGCCAAGATAGCTTGAGTCCAAAAGTAGACAATATAACCAAAATGGCTTGCCAAATTATATAAGGAAGTGGACCCAGGGAAAGAGCATACCATCCCCTGGGCTATAGAGCTTAGTGTAGGGTGTGGGCTATGCCATCCAGGAAGACCCTACATCAAGTAGGAACTGGCAGATAGATGCTGGGAGAACCTAGCAGCCAGTGTCTGATTTAATATGTTAATAGATTTTTGGTTCTGAGTTGGAGACCTAAAATGTATGGCAGTATCTTAAAAATGTTGTCATGGTAGATAGTGTGTCATTTTGTAGAAAGAAGGAGAAGTCAGTTGCCACAGTTTATTTTTAATCTCAGAAGGCATATTTGACATGCTTCATACCTCACAGAAACCCCAAAGATCTCTCAGGCAGAGTTCTTCTGATTGGTGTTTTCTGTTGTTTATTTGGCAATATTAGTTTCCATCCTGTGACACAGAAGTATGGTGAACCCTCCAGAATGTACCAGAGACCTTGGATGTGAGAGATTCTTAGGATTCAAAGGGAGGGACCTTAGGTGAAATACCCTACATTAGGGAGAGGGAAATTGTAGAGCCTACCTCCAGCAGAAAGACAGGGCATCAAGAGAAGGATTGGGTTGCAATCCCACAGTCAAAATTCTGACCTATAATTTTTCCTGTCTGAAATAACTGCAGGGATGGAAATGGAGAGGAACCTGAGGAGAGGAAGGTAAGCCACAGGTCCAAAGTAGGATCCAGCACAAGGGGAGGTCCCAAGGCCTGACACTATTACCGAGGCTATCATTTGCTCACAAAGAGTCCTATACTCCAGAGACTAGAGCTCCAGAAGACCCAACAAGCAGCTGAAAGTGTCAGATGCAGATATTTGCCTCCAACCAATGGACAGAAGCTGCTAAGCACTGTGGATGAATTAGGGAAAGGCTGGAAGAAGCTGAGAAGGAAGGTGACCCTGCATGAGCACCAGCAGTCTCAACTAACCTGGTCTCTCGAGATCTCTCAGACACCGGGCTACCAACCAGGCAACATATAGCAGCTGATATGAGGCTCCCAACACATATACAGCAGAGGACTGCTGGGTCTGGGTTCAGTCAGAGAAGATGCACCTAACCCTCAAGAGACTGTGGGCCCCAGGGAGTTTAGAGGTCTGCATGTGTGGTTGGTGGGTGGTGGGTACATCCTCATGGAGATAGATCGGTGGAGAGGATGTATTGAGTGTGGAACAGCCCAAGGGTGGACCGGGGCGTGGGGGGGGGGAAGAATAAAATCTGGAGTACAAATAAATAAATAAATAAAGACACAAAAAGAAATTAACATTATCTATTGTTTACTGTTTGATATAATGTACAAAATACCATCAATGTAATAAATTAATATGATAGCTCATCCAAGGGAAAGGATCAACTTCCATGTTAACAAAATAGTGACATAAGTCCAGAGTGTGAAAATACACTCAAAATGAAATGATGTCATTGCCAACTAAGAGAAATTGCTTATAGTGATTTACATTTTAAAATCATTTGAATATTCAGTTACTGTGTGTGTGTGTGTGTGTGTGTGTGTGTGTGTGTGTGTGTGCATGATATCCTGGTGAAAGCCAAAAAACAACTTCTGTGAGCTGGAGGGAGTAAATGGCTGCTGCACAATAACGACTTCAGGCCACAGCAGGACATATGTAAACTTACATGGACAAGCTTGCTTGCACCGGCCTACAAAAGACCAGGCTAGCCCAAGTCTCAACATAGGGGCTTGTGATGTCTCTCTTCTAGCTAAGGAAATGTTGGAAATTAGTGACTAGTGCATCAGGAAGAGGCATCTTCTTCAGTCATACAGTCTTACGTTCCAATTGAGGTACCTATGCCAGGCACAGTCAGGCTGTGCTAAGTGGATCTACTGGGTTTTATAAAAAAGAAAAAGCTCATGAAGTGGGAAAGGAAAAGTGGTTTGAGGACAAAGGAGGAATTGAGTGTGGATTTGATCAAAATATGTGTGTATGGGGGGAGTGGTGTCACTTTCTTAAACTATAAATATAAAAAAACTAATTACCTTAATTCTCACTACTATACTATCTACATATCTACAATGAGTAAACTAATATGATATTTTGATCTTCTGACATTAGTTCAAACCTTGGTCCCAACAGTTCTACAAATATTTGATTACTTAATTTGTCCCAGAAAACAGGCTCTAGTTCAGTTATAAAGCACTTGCCTCATGCACACAGACTCTGGATTTGCAACCTGAGCAATAGAAAATAGCATAGAAAAAAAAAAAAAGAAAAACTATCGGGTTGTATTGTTTGTGGTTCAAGTAACCTGTAGAATAAAATAACCCACTATCGATTGCCTATCTTTATAATAAGAAATGTTAAAAGAGTAAAGACCCCAACCCCATACAGAAAGAGCACGTCATACAGAGTAGTTTCCTGCTCTAACATCCCTATCGTAGAACTAAATCATCATTTGGAATGAGGGTTCCAATGACCTAAAGCCTCCTGAAGCCTTACTTCTGACAAGGCTGAATTTCTCATATCCAAATTGCTATGTGAAGATCCACCATCCTATACATTGATCTTTTGCAGAACAAACCACAACTAAGACATGGGAACTTTATATGCTCATATCTATTTAACTTTCAGAAAAATCAAGTAACCAAGGTTATTTAACTATCCAAATCAGGTTATAACAACTGTTGTATTCCCCCTTGTTATGATATACACTCTCCTACCCCAGGGTTCAATTTCTATCTTTGCATTTAGTTTTCATAATTCAGTGACTGTGACTCTACTGTATGCCCTAGCTTCATTGAAAGAGCACAATACAACACTTCAAAAAGCCAGAGATTTCCTCATAAATTTATTGTCCTATGTGATAATAATCTCCTAGTGGATATGCACTGAACTTTTTTTCTAACATTTGAATTTTTCTAAGACTTTCCATTTGTCTGTATGCATTAAAGCAAAGTATGTCTGACATTTTTAATTCTCTAACTGTGGGTCTTGATTCATCTACATTCCAGCTGTTGGCTAGATCCTGTCCTACCTTCCAGTGTTGAAAATGTAATAGATTGCTCCTTTCCTTTTGAAGCTAACTCAATAGATTTGACAAGGTATCATTAAATACTTTCTTCATCAGTCAACCACTTTCCAAGTTTGTCTTATGTCAACTTGACAAAAGTCATCAGAGAGAAGGGAAAGTCAATTGAGAAAATATGTGTAAAGATCAGGGTGCATGCAAGCATCTGAGGCATTTTCTTAAATAGTGATTGGTAAGGGAGGGACTAGCCTATTGTGGGTGGGATCTGGCCACAGCTGATGGTTCTTGCTTCTCTAGGAAAGCAGGCTGAGCAAGTCATGAAAAGCAAGTCAATAAGTAGTACCTCTTCATGTTCTCTATGCCTCAGCTCCTGCCTCCAGGTTCCTGTGATACATGAGTTTCTATCCTGACTTTCTTTGAGGATGAAGTGTGATAAGAAACCACCTTTACCCCAGGTTTCTTATTTTATTATGTTTTATCACAGCAATAGTCACCCTAAGACAAAAATAGGCCTTAGACAACATTAAATAACAAAATTCAATTTTTTAATTTTCTCTGTTTAGTTATTAATAGACAGTGCCATAGTTCATATTCTATATATTACTTTTAGAGGCCTGACTGGATGTCAATTATCTATAAATTTAAAAAAGAACAAACAAAAGAACAACAACAACAAAAAAAAAAAACCAAGAGAGCAAGATGGCTCATAAAAGTGCCTGATGCCAATTCTTACTACATGAATCCAATCCCTCGAACTCACAAGTTAAAAAGAGAGAGTGAATCTATACATAATCCTGGGATTGGTCATGGGGGAGGCCACTTCAGTTATTTAAGTTAAGATAGTGTTAATATCCTCAGTTGCAGATGATAAGACCAATTCTGTTGTGAACTACTGTTTGGTATTTGATGTTGTAGAAGTCTATTTACACTGATGTTGGAAGGACATTTCCAAAGACAATAGGGAAATCTTTCTAATTGAATCATTAGAATTTAGGAGCTCAGTATTCCTAATCTTATCAGAGTTTTCATGTGATTCTGTTTTACCTGAGGCTAGCTCATTTCTTTCCCACTAAGTGTCTCTATTTTAATAATAGATACTCTCTAAGTCTGGGAACTCAAATTGCATTGTAATTCAGCCATTTTCAGAAAAAAGACTTTGGTCTTGATTTTGATCAATTGTTTGTACTACAGGAAATATGGTGCTTCTTTGGGTCATCCTTAAATGCCTTCAGGTCATTTATATAGCACTTAAGATAGTAATTTGAATCAATAAACTCATTCTTTTCTTTCATCACTTTGTCTAGCAACATTAGGAAGAGTCAGTCAACATCATTATGTTTGTTTTCCAAAAATACTTGAAAGTATATAGCATCACACAGCATCTTGCTTCCTGTAAATGGTTTACTCAAAACATTCAATGGAAATTTGTATACAACACAACTGCCAAAATAGTCCATGGACCACAGTGTTCTCTTTACTATGAGGAGTGGAACTATTAGAATCTTTATACTTAATCCGCATAGAGAGCTGATACTAGAAACTCCAGAATCAAATGAAATAATTCTTCCAAAATCTGTTTCTCTCAAGTTACTTTTAGTACAAGGATTTCAGTACATTTTGTTTTCCAGATGAAAACACCAATAAAACGATGTGTGTGTTTGTGTGTGTGTTTGTGTGTGTGTGTGTGTGTGTGTGTGTTTGTGTGTGTGTGTGTGTGTGTGTGTGTGTGTGTNTGTGTGTGTGTGTGTGTGTGTGTGTGTGTGTGTGTGTACATCTGTTATATATTCTGGTCTACACTTAAACTGACCCCAGATCTTAATACAGATGACTGAATTACTAACTCACAATTCACCATGGAGAACCAGTATATTCTTTTTTTGAATTTCTTTTTTGACTGGTTTATCCAGTTCCTTTTCTGGTTAGAAAATAGTGTTTTGGTCATAATTCCAATGCAAATGTCAAGCTCATATATACACCCCATGGAATAACTTTCTGATATATTTCAGTATCTAATGACTGGGTAAGTTAGCACATGTTTATATATTCTAGACATACATATATGTACATATAACCAATATCTAATATATTTTGTTCATAAACACACATACAGATATTTAAAGAGTCAAATGCCTGTTACATATATATGATTAATATTCACATAAAATGAACAATAAAGGAAAGTGAAGAAATTACCTGGATTTATATTCATTATTATGTACTGTGATTTAACTTGTCTCATAGTGCTTTCTTGAGTTAAATCCTCATGACTGCCATGCAGTGGTGGCACATGACTTTAATCCAAGCACTTGAGGGGCAGAGGCAGGCAGATTTCTGAGTTCAAGGCCAGCCTGGTCTACAGAGTGAGTTCCAGGACAGCCAGGGCAGAGAAACCCTGTCTCGAAAAACCAAGAAAAAAAAATTGTTATGAAGCCAGGAAGAACCTGTTGGCAGTCTGTTTCTAAGTATTCCCTATTAAAAGAGAAATCACATATTGACATTTTACTTTTCTATAGTTACACAGCTACAGTGTTAGCATTACTAATATTACTAATAGTAATACTAGAGTAGCTATTACTGTTATACAGTGAATATTATACTTTTTGGTATGTGAACATACAATCTCTACCCTTTGAAGTTAAGAAAGATAATAGTCATATGCATTGTTCCATGCAGATAAGTATTTCAAACATGAGTTATGATTCTATGACCTTTTCTTTTTCCACAGCAACTCAGGAGGACTTATGGTTGACCATTACATGTTCTTGGTTCTTTAAATCAGTGTAAGACTCCAGGATATCTAATCTTGTTACTTACCTTTAAAATGAAAGAAATGGTTTCTTTGTGCACCAGTAATTCTTAGAACTTTGAGGAAATATAACATAGACCATTCTAGTTATAAAATATTCAGAAGTTTAACCCTGTTTTAATAATAGGGAAAATGCTTTATGTGATTTCCCTTCAAACATAAAGTATTAAAACACTGGGTAAAAATTAGTTACTGAACAGAAAGTACACAAGGAAAAATATGTGTGAGGACAAATGTCACAGTAGGTTGGTTTGACATAACAATACACAAAATTTTGGCTCTTTCATCTTGGGGCTGGATATATATTGGGCATCATTTCAGTTATATTTAAATCACTGCATCATTTTATGTTTTTACAATGGATAATGTGTCTCTATGGTTAGAGTCCAGAATCACTACAAATGCCTGGGCTCTGCTTCAAACCACCATTAGATTTCATTGAAAGTGCATCATCCATTTCCTTACTTAACATTGAGAACAAAATTCTAGATAATGCAGCATTGTCTCTCCTGTGACTTTTAAATTTTACTTTATGTATCAACTATTTAAATAGATATGCAACTTTGAAGCACTGAATTTATTCAGAAAAATAGTTTTTATAAGGTTAAAATTGAAGTATTTTCATCTAATTTAACCCAATTCAAAGATAGAAGAAATATATACACTAATATATAGCATTTGTACTATTTTTAATTATGACTCTGTAAGAAAACATCTTACCTCTTCTGTATTTGTGACCTTTTGACTTACTTAACTTCTTTTCTATCTCCATTACCCAATTTATACACTATACTTCCAAAATAAATATATTCATTCAATAAAATGGTAAGTTCTGATCAGTCACAAAATTTTCAATTCTAGAGATATGATTTGATTTTTCTTTTAGTTTTCTTAGTTCGATTACCATATTTTATGTAATATAAATTGCTTAACCTTTTCTTGATATGAGTTCTGTGTTATTTTTGTGCAGATTTAATTTTTCCACTCTGGATACCATCTAGATTGAAGAATGTATTAAAACATTGATAGTCTATAAGACTTTGCATTCTCAATCTCATTTACTACATTAACATTAAGAACATTGATCCTAACAATACCTATAGTAAAGAATTTGATAATGCTATTTTAACTCATCAAAAGAGTTTTCATAAGAGTGGAGATAGAAATATGTATGTGTATATTCATATGCATCTGTACAAACTAATTTTATCCTAGACCTCTACTATTCTTTTTGAAGACAATGACTGAAAATATTTTTATATAAATCTACAAATCTGAGACTTCAAAATAATTAATGAGTAAGATGCAAAGTGTATTGGTATTCAAAATTTGAAGTGAGATATTGTTACCAGAAAAGTGATTACTTAGCTAAAGAACAATGAGTGGGTGGAGCTAGTTATGTTTAAACCTGAAGAGATACTACAAAGGACCTTAATTATTATGAAATATCTTCCTCTTCATATGAATTATAATCAGGTATATTTATGGCCAATATGCAAGTCAAAATAATACCAAAGTTTATTCCATAAACTGAGATTTTCTATGAAAAGATAGAAATCCAGTGTCTCTGCTATGTTGAGCAGGATATAAAGGATATAACTTGTGTTCTGAATTATCAAATAGAACACTGTTAAAAATTTTGAATATTAAGACAAAACTAAAGAGTAGGATATGGTATACCTTTATCTAAATTAAGAGAAGAAGAAGGAGGAGGAGGAGGAGGAGGAAGGAAAAGGAGAAGAAGGAAGAAGAAGGAGAAGGAGAAGGAGAAGGAGAAGGAGAAGGAGAAGGAGAAGGAGAAGGAGAAGGAGAAGGAGAAGGAGAAGGAGAAGGAGAAGGAGAAGGAGAAGGAGAAGGAGAAGGAGAAGGAGAAGGAGAAGGAGGAGAAGGAGAAGGAAAAGGAAAAGGAAAAGGAAAAGGAGAAGGAGAAGAAATTACATATGGTAGTACCTGCACTAAATCCAAGCACTTTGGAGGTGAAGTTTAGATGTTGAGCAGTTCAAATTCCACCTTAGCTGCAGAGACTTGGAGGGCAGGATGGTTTAGAGGATACACTGCTTTAAACAAATAAATATAAAAGAATGTTCACAATCTTATTAATAGTATTAAAATGCTTGCAGCCCTTATGTAGTTTCATTTTGGTCCAGATATACCTCATTTGTTTCATAAGAAACCAAAATTAATTTAGAAATGTATTAGTATTTTTAATTGTGGGGCAGTCAGAGGGTGGGTGGAAAGGAGCGGGGAATGGAATATGGAGTGCAAAATATTAATTACAAATTAAATTAAATTAAAAATAATTCATTAAAATTCACAAGTAAAATCAAAGATATTTTGAATTTTTAAAGTAAGATGTTTGAAAGTAGTTCATATGTAATTCCAATCAACAAAATTCTAGTGAACTAAAGAGCATAAAAAATTAATTTTTACCTTCCTTTCAACTTTATTGCGAGTGTTTGAAATTATTTGTTCCTGGTTTGTACCTACTGAAACAGGGTGGAGTGGAGAGAGTAATTTCTCTTTCAAGGTTTCTGAAAATGCAGTGTTTAAGTCTTTTCAATAAAGTAGAGTAATAAGAACCACTCTGCCCAAACAGAAACCAATATGGAGAGATGCTACACAATAAAACAGAGAAGCAGTAAATAAACAAAGGCACAACACAAGAGCAGAACAGAAATTTAAGGTTCTCTGATTCTTAATCTTAAATGACAAATAGTAGCACAGTTCATTTCTAGACATTCTTTTTGGATGTTTTAATGTTTTCAGGTTTTAATATATTCATGTCCAATGAATGGAAAAAGAATTCTTCACATTTGATGCAATCCAATCAAATTTCTGAAAGGCCTGAGGAGCAGTGGCCCTATGCTTGCTGCATACAATGATTAACCTCCCTCAGGTATTCTGTCATGGAGACATTTTGAGAATGTAATGTTTATCTCCTATCACTATAAGAGCATTGATATTTTAAAATGTGGGAGAAAAATTAGCATGGAGGTCTCTGTTGTGAGGCTACCTTATTAAATTATGTAGGATTTTTCCCCCTCAGGAATGAGGCCCGGAGCAAAAGTAGTTTCTATTCTGTTTGCCTGAACTAATAATTGGAACTTTATAATTAACTGAATTCAGTTAGTACATAAATCACAGAAAACAGCTCTACTCCAAGACTCTCCTTTGAGAGGAGCTCTGCCTCCATTGGTTAGGGTCATTAAGAATGTAATGGCCTTTTAAGCCTGAAATCTAGAAGAGTGAATCAGAGTGTCCTAATGCACTGGGTAATGATGCCTTCGTACTACCAATTACTAGCAAACCCATTGCATTAAAATGAACAGTCTTAGATTAAATGTTAGTGTGGATATAACAGTTTGTTCATAGCTATACATAGGGAGAGGAAAAAAATACCCCTATTCTTTAGAAAGCAGAGCTTGATAAGTTAAATGAATAATTAAATGACTGGTTTAAGCATCCCATGGAACTCTAAGTAAATGTCAAAATATTTATATTGCTTAAATATTTGGAATGTTTATTGCATAATTTATCAATATTGTATACTTATGTGATTGCAAATGTGTAATTATTTAATATTATAATATTGCATCCCAGAGATTTATAATCTAATTTAAGCCTGAGAAATGCATTGAAATTCCTGGTTGACTCATTCTATAAAACTTTTGACCAGCACCCTTAAAACTAACTCAGAAATAGAAAAAGGGAAAGGGAACAAAAACAAAAAACAAACAAAACAAAAAAACAAAAAAAAACAAACAAACAATCCAATCAAAACATGGGGTATAGAACTAAACTGGGAATTCACAACAGAATCTTGAATGGCTGAGAAACATCTAAAGAAATGTTCAAACTCCTTAGTGATCAGAGAAATGAAAATCAAAATGAGCCCGAGATTCCACCTTACACCAATCAGAATGACTAAGATCAAAACCTCAGGCAACAGCACATGTTGGTGAGAATGTGGAGAAAGAGGAACACTCCTCCACTGCTGGTGGAATTTCAAACTGGTATAACCACTCTGGAAATCAATCTGGAGATTCCTCAGAAAAGTGGAAATAAATCTACCTGAAGATTCAGGTATACCACTCTTGGGAATATACCCAAAAGATGGCACAGGGGCATATTTTCCACTATGTTCATAGAGTCCTTATTTGTGATAGCCAGAAGCTGGAAACAACCCAGATGTCCCACCACAGAAGAATGGATACAGAAAATGTGGTTCATTTACACAATGTAATACTTCTAATCTATTAAGAATGAGGACACCATGAGTTTTGCAGGCAAATGAATGGGACTAGAAAATATACTGAGTGAGATAACTCAGACCCTAAAAGACTTGCATGTATGTACTCACTAATAAGTGAATGTTAGACAAAAACAAACAACAACAACAAAAAAAAAACCAACCAAACAAACAAAAAACTAACAACAACAACAACAACAAATAAAAACAAAAACACATAGATTACCACAGATACAGTCCACAGAATTTAAGAAGCTCAAAAGTTGAAGGGTCCAAGTGAGGATGCCTCAGTTCCTCTTGGGAGGAAGAAGAAAGCAACCACAAGGAGGGGGGAGGTAGAGGGAGGAATATGGGAGGGAAAGGGGATAACAGGGAGAAGAGAACATGATCTGGTATTGGGGGGTGGGTGGGAAAGGACTGAAGCCCTGAGGACCAGCAGAAAGAATGGAAACAGGCACCCTCAGGAAGTGGGAGATTGGGAAAGCATGTCTAAAATGTACCAGAGAGCAGGTAGGTGAGAGAATCTCAGGGCTCAAAGGGAGGGACCTTGGATGAAGTGCCCTACATTGGGGAAAGGGAACTTGTAGAGCCCACCTCCAGCAGAAAGACAGGCCATCAAGTGAGGGAGGAGGTTGCTGTCTCACAGTCAAAACTGATCCATAACTGTTCCTGTCTGAAAGAACAGCAGGGATGGAAATAGAGATGAACCTGAGGAAAAGAGACAGGCCCAAAATCGGATCCAGCTCAAGGGGAGGCCCCAAGACCTGACACTATCACTGAGGCTACCGAGTGCTCACAAAAAGGAACCTATCATGATTGCCCTCTGAAAGGCCCAACAAGCAGCTGAAAGAATTAGATGCAGATATTTGCAACCAACCATTGAATGGAAGCTGCTGACCCCTAGGGTTGAATTAGTGGAAAGCTGGAAGAAGCTGGTGATCCTGTAGGAGGACCAGCAGTCTCAATTAACCTGGACCCCCGAGATCTCTCAAACACTGGACCACCAGCAAGGCAGAATACACCAGTTGATATGAGGCCCCCAACAAATATACAGCAGAGGACTGCCAAGACTGTGTAATTCAGAGAAAATGCACCTAACCCACAAGAAACTGGAGGCCCCATGTAGTTTAGAGGCCTGGTGGGGTGGGGGCTGGGAGTGGAGACATTCTCGGTTGGAGACAGGGAGATTGGGAAGAGGTATGGGATATGGAAATGTTGGAGGGTGGACCCGGAGTGGAATAAAATCTGGAGTTTAAAATAAATAACTAGGTAAGTAAATAAATAAATAAATAAATAAATAAGATCTAACAACAACAAAAAAAATGAAATCGTCATAGTCAAAAAGGTCTAAAGAATGTGTCAGGTAAACATTATGTGGATAGCCACACCCAATGCTGGATCAGACAAAAGGAATTCTGGGAAATCTAAAGCCATCCAAATACATTTTAGAGTTTATCTAAACACTGTATTGATGATCTTTTTTTTTTTTTCATACTGACCAATATACTGTTCTTAGTATTGCAGTATAGTTTTTTTTTTTTTTTTCCTGCAACACACAACCTGAACCATCTTGTCATCATCATGGAGCAGAGATCACCTTGGAACCCAGTGAGTGACTACATTGGGTTGAACAGAACAGTACTAGCTAGATCTACAATCAAGGTAACCAGGCTCTTACCACCTTCACGGAGAAAAGGAGAAGAGGGAGGCTCACTACACTCTCATAGAATTATGGCCACTATTTTGTCCCACATTTAAGATAAATGTGATCTGAGGTTAGGGAAGGCTAGAGTGAAAAAGAAAGAAAACCTACTAAAGTTTATATTCAGTGATGCTCGCTTTGTGAGGCCCCCCACCATGAGGGGCCGAGACACTGTAGTTTTGAATCTATTTTTGAGTTGTCTGGACTGTTACAACCAGGCCCAACATACTGATTAGTTTAAAAGGTTGGATTTTAGTGACTGTTTTCCTTTAAACTTTCCTGTTTTCTAGATTAAATTTAAGGTTAATCTAGATCGTCAATTGAATCTGGAATGAACTAAGCTGCATTTCTCTGTTTGGGTCTGTGAGAACACTTCCTGGAAAGGTTAACAATAGGAGAAGACCCTCTCTCACAGAAGATGGCATCTTCCAGATGTGGCCCAGAAAAAAAGAACTCTGAGAAGAAAAGAGGTACAGCTTGTTTGCCTGCCTGCCGTCCCTCCTTTACTATATCTATGATGTTGTTACAGCTGCCTCCATCACCATCCTTTGCTGCCATTAGAAGTTAGCTTTCTCTGCCTTTTGATGTGAACTGAAGCACAGATATTGTCCAGGCCTTGAGTACCAAGATGAGTGTCCCATGCATCTATATGGGAGCTAAATTACCAGGTGCAGTTCTGGGTTGATATTTTTGAGATGGATGAGTGGTCCCATCCCTCAACCAGGGCCAGGCCAGTGCCTATCCACATACAGGTTCTTTCTCTCCTTTGTTAGGTATTTCTTCTAATGTTATCCCTGTTGAGTCCTGGGAAATGCAGGGACAAAGAGTGGAGCATAGAATGAAGGAAAGGCCATCCAGAGTCTGCCCCATCTACATATCCATCCCATCTGTAGAAACCAAACCTAGACACTATTGCTGATACCAAGAAGCACTTGCTGAAAGGAGCCTGGTATAGCTGTACCCTGAGAGGCTATGCAAAGTGCCTGACCAATACAGGGACCTCGGTGGAGGAGTTAGGGGAAGAACTGAAGGAACTGAAGGGGTTTGCAACCCCATAGGAAGAACAACAATATCAACCAAACAGATTCCACCCCCAGAGCTCCCAGGTACTAAATGCCAACCAAAGAGTAAACATGGAGGGATCAATGGCTCCAAATGCATCAATGGGAGGAGATTCCCTTGGTCCTGTGGACCCAGCGAAGGGGAATGCTGGGGCACTGAGGTGGTAGTAGATGGGTCTTTGGGGGAATACCCTCATAGAAGCAGGGGGTATAGGGTTAGGGATAGGAGTTTTGTGGAGGGGAATCTGGGAAGGGAGATAACATTTGAAATGTAAATAAATAAATTAACATAAAAATGTATACCTTTTTCATTTCATCATTTTTATTAGATATTTTCTTCATTTACATTTCAAATGAAAAAAATTTATCACAAAAAAATGTTACCAGGTTCTTGACATCTCTAGCATGCCAACTATCATAGTTCCTACCTAGCCCTTATTATGCAAGCCCATCTAATGAAGCTCTTTTTATAATATGTATGAACAATATCTGTTCTGTTCCTTTGTAGAACACTAAAAGCATGTTATCTATCATCTATCCACCTATTCATCAATCTTCCAATTTTCTGTCTTCTATCTAGTCATCCTCTATTATCAATCTAACTCTATTTTATATTCATCATTTGTGTATCTCTCATCTGTCACATATTTGCCATCTATAATCTTTTATATTTCTGTCTGTCTACTTTCTTCATTGTCACCAATACCATCACCTTATATTGAAATTTCTGTCAATTTTAATTTTTTCCCCAAACTACTAGGAAACAGTAAAGCGATGAATATACATAAAATAAAACCAACACTTTTACAAACTGATATTATAAGTGTACTGGCTAGTTTTGTGTCAACTTGACACAGGATGGGGTTATCACAGAGAAAGGAGCTTCAGTTGGGGAAGTGCCTCCACGAAATCTAGCTGTAGTGCATTTTCTTAATTAGTGATCAAGGGGGGAGATTGTGGGTGGTGTCATCTCTGGACTGGTAGTTTTGGTTCTGTAAGAGAGCAGGCTGAGCAAGCCAGAACAAGCAAGCCAGTAAAGAACATCCCTCCATGGTCTCTGCATCAGCTCCTGCTCCCTGACCTGCTTGAGTTCCAGTCCTGACTTCTTTCAGTGATGAACAGCAGTATGGAAGTGTAAGCCAAATAAACCCTCTCCTCCCCTACTCCTTCTTGGTCATGATGTTTATTCAGGAATAGAAACCCTGACTAAGACAACAGGTCAAATAAATGAAATTTAATAAATCAAATACGGGGACATGTAAGTTATTTTGGGTGAGTTTTCACTTTATGCTACATAAAATAAAATGGTAGTCATTGAGGATTAGATAGAATGTCATTTTAAATATGTGTTATTCTTCAGGAAAATATCAGTTTGTACACTTTTAATTATGTGCAGAAATCAAAACTAACTAGTTATTTCATAACACAGCCCCCTAATGATGGTTTTGATAGTGATTACTTTATAAATGCAATCCAGTAAAATTTATGACAAATAACATGTTTTACTGTATTTTTTTTCTGGAGTATTTAAGGTATTTTGTGAAAAATACTGTGTATTTCTATCATCGTATAGAAAGATAAATGAATAAAATATGTGGAATGTTTTGTTAAATGGGTTATAATAACCATAAAAATATTTAGTTATCTTTATTTTTAGCCAATGAATGTTTAAAAATATTGCCTCATATACAGATGTAAATATGTTTTATAAAAAATTAACCTGTTTAATGTTAATATTTTCTACATTAATTGTATGTTCTGATATAATGATAAGAAATAATGCTGTTTTAAAATAATAAAACTATATTAAAATACAAAACTAAATATGGTTTATTTACATATTAAAAAGTACATTTTCTCCATATTCATAGATATTACCTGAAATTAAAATATCAGTGCAGTATTAGCCTCTCACTGTCACATACTGGAGAACGAGTTACATGAGTATTTGTGTGAATAACTGTAACATGAAAGTGGCAAACCACCTGATTAGAATAAAGAGTGGAATTAATCTAATATTCATACTGTCTACACAATAAAACTTCAACATCCTTATAAATTGCTATAAAATGACAAAAGTACAAGAACAAATAATTTAGCAGCCACAAATGATCCATCTCTTGAGACCATCATGACAAGCGTTTCCACAATGCTGACAGCTACAAACAAATGTGAAACCCTTTCAAATTCCAGGCTGTTGAAATGTCATTCACATTATTGTCATTAATTAAAAAAAAAAACAATTGTGCAAAATGCATCCATCCCTAAGTATATATCAAATTTTTCCTCAAATCTAAGATCCTAAGGAATCGGGTCTATACCTATGTTTAATGATAGAACCATGGTTTTCTGGATCAAGGCCTGGTGGAAATAGTTAATATTTATTGAGTCATACATATTAAAAATGCATTGTTAATATATTAGCTCACCTTTCTCCTACTATATTAGTTATGTATCACTCTTAGTAACTTACCTTATACTGTAAGAGCTTAAAGCAACCAATATTTAATATCTCATAGATTCTCTGAGGGTCAAATACTTAAAAGTCATTTTGTCTGCTGTTGTGCTTCAGGGGAATTTATGAAATGGAAGTGCATTTACTATCTGGGGCCCCAGTCATCTCAAGCATGGCTGCAGAACCTGCTCCCCAGATGGTTCACATGACTGTTGACAGAGATGCTTTTGTTCCCTGGCTGAGTGCTGAGTGCATACTCTTAAGAGCTGCTTATGGTATAGTTTCTCCAGAGTGAGCAGTAGTGTGTGTGTAGGTGTGGCTGGGTGTGGGTGTGGGTGTGTGTGTATGTAAGAGAGATGGAGAAAGGCAGAGAAAGAACAGACAGACTTAGGGGGGCGGACAAAGAGAGCAAGCTGGCACATAAGAGAAACCAACAAACAAATCAGTCTTTAGATACAATGTTATAAAAGAATTACTGTCTTTTTGTTTCTATCTAGGGGGTCATAGAGCTTTTTAAGAAACTACAAGTACTTGAATCTGGGTTCCAGGGATGACAGCTGAAGCCTTGATTCTGCTCAGGATCAAGCTTTTTAAATTATGCCCAATTCTTTGTAAAAAATATTGCACCCAGGCATATATTGATGAGAACCTTTCTAACATTTTGGTTTATAAACAACAGGTGATAGTAATTGTAAACCTTACATTATTCCTGCAGTTTGATGGTATGAGAGTATTGAAAGAGAATACAATATTTTTTCTTATAAAGTCTTTGTTAGTAAATTTTAATCAAGTATCATGAGATCGTGCATAAAGCTGTCTATATTTAAGTGTAGTCTACTATTGTATAATGACTAAATACACATACAAAGCAATCATTTTCAGAGTAATTACTTAAGCATGTAGCATTCAATTAGATAAGCTAAAAAAAGTTTTGAATTATCTGATATCAGTAAGAAAATATAATTTCTGAAATTCCTTAGACATATAATTAATGTACTATTAAAATATTCATCAGCTGATTCTTTCTTATAAAGTATTAGTAATGTATCAGAAATATCACATTGCTCTGGACTGAAAAAGATCAAGTTGCTTTAAATGTAATTATTTAAAATCATTGTTACATAAAGTGATTGCCAGTTGCAAATTCTGAAATTTCCCTTGAACAAAAATTAAAGTATTAGCCTTCTAAAGCTTTTACTCAATTGTATGCTTTAAGGTATAATGCTTAAGAACTAGTAAGGTCAATTCAAAAACAGCAAAGAAAATAACTTTCAAAGATTTGTGGCATTACAATAGCAATTTTCAAAAGAAGAAACACAATAACTTTTTCATTCTAATGTTTCCAAACTATGTGTTTATTATATTGCTGTGTTCCACTGGTACACTGACTTCTACTATGGGGAATTTTTTAAAAGAATAGGTACTAGCTGTTTCAAGAATTCAATAACCTGGAAGTCTGCAGATCATGATGGTTAGAGTCATGCTAATCATTTCAGAAATAATCCGGATATCATTTTATGATGCCTGGGAGAGCAGAAGTGGCAAATTATTTAGCTCTATATTGTTTTAAATCCATAATTAAGTAATTTAACTTGGAAGAAACAACTTACTACTTCCGTTTTAATTAACATTTCACTCTGAAGCTATAGCATGAACTGAAAACAGTTTTCTACACACAGAGTCAATTATCTTCTGCATTACTAAAGTAATAAAATGTTTTACTAATCAAACATTTATGTTGATCAGACATTTTTATGCAATGGCAATTAGAAGAAAAGGAATCAGGTTACCAGTGATAAATGTTCTTAATTAGACTTAAATATATCCAGATTAGTAATAATTTGTATTCCTATTTATAATTCTCTTTCCTTAGAGAAATTTATATTATGTAAAGGAGTCATTGAAATATTTCAAAGACTTTACCTCAGAAATAACAAGTTCATTTGCTACTCTATTGTGATTATATGATTTTATTTTTGGTATTGCAAGATTTATTTAGATAACAGCACATTTTTTCCCAGCATAAAGCATTGTGAGTTACAAAGTTTTATGAATTCTTATTTGCATTTTTAATTTAGAACACTACTTGGCTCAAATTACTCATACAATAGAAATATCACTAAAGTTCTCATAAATATTACAGAAAATAAGAGGTAGTGTTTATCTCTATGTGGCACCACGTATGTGAAGGGTCCTGCCAGCATCCTGTAGTACAAGGATGAGTAGATCATAGCTACAAATGAAAACTCTTGGTGAATTCAGAAATTATTTTTTCATTTTTTTAGATGTTAGTATTGAAACTAAATATTTTTACTCCAGCAGATTTTTATATTTCCTAGCATTTGGGCATTTATATTTTTTTCTTAAATATAAAGCTAGCATATGAGAAAGAAATATTTCAAAATCCAGAAAAACATATATCACATTTTTCTCAAATGTGTTTATTTATATATTTATGTAGAGATATGTGGTATATATATATAGATGATAGGTAGATAGATACATACATATATTCATAGATTATAGAAGATCAATGGATGGATAAGTACATAGATGAATTGATAGATAGATAGATAGATAGATAGATAGATAGATAGATAGATAGATAGATAGATAGACATTATGAAGGATATGAAAACAGAAGAGGGCTCTTTAGTAAACCAAGGAGGACAGGGAACAGGAGGGAACTATAGGGATATGTCCACTGAAACATCTGAATGAAAATGTCTATGTGAAATTCATCACTTCATACAAATTAGTTTTTAAGAAGAATAAATAGCTTTTCAAACAGTGAGGAAGAATCAGCTATGACTACATGAGAACACAGAGAGGAAACTGACAGACACAATGTTTAAAGAGAAAAGCACAGCTAGGAATGCCTGCTACTCATATGGATTTCAGACTCAAAGAGGAATAAGTATATTTTATGGGATATTAGAAATGAAATTTGTTTTCTGATGTTTTTTAATTAACATGAATGTAAATACTTTTTTGTGGTGCACATGCTAGATTACTAGACCTTGCCATGCTTAAATTATGCCTTTTACAAAACTAAACAAAATCTAAAAACAACAAATAAATTGAAGAGACTTAGATAACTTTTCTTGCATGTGTCATTGTCAGAATAACTCTGTCTAGACTTTATCTTCATAAATAGTTCTTCGTAACTTATGCAAGAACTAAGCAGATTAATGCAATAGATATTTAATATCTACCTTAGTCAGTGTTTCTATTCCTGCACAAACATCATG
>NC_034600.1:64331779-64365803 GCF_900095145.1 Mus pahari
TAATAATAATAATAATAATAATAATAATAATAATAATAATAATAAATTATGAAAAAAGAAAGTCCCACAGTCTTTACATATTAAAAGTTCAATCCCTTTAAAATATCCAGTATCTTTTAAAATACAAAGTACTTTAAAGTTCAAAGTCTCTCTTTTTTTTTTTTTTCCCGAGACAAAGTTTCTCTGTGTAGTTCTGTCTGTCTTGGAACTCACTTTGTAGACCAGGTTGGCCTCGAACTCAGAAATCCACCTGCCTCTGCCTCCCAAGTGCTGGGATTAAAGGCGTGTGCCACTACACCTGGCTTCAAAGTCTCTTAACTGTGGCCTTCACTAAAATCTTCCTTCAAGAGGGAAAAATATCAGGGCATAGTCACAATCAAAAGCAAAAATCAATCTCCAACCATCCAATGTCTGGGATCTAACTCATGATCTTCCGGGCTCCTCCAAAGGCTTTGGTCACTTCTCAAGCCATGCCCTTTGTAGAATACACCTTGTCTTCTGGGCTCCAGCTCCAATTGCCTGTACTTCACTGCTGCTGCTGTCCTTGGTGGTCATCTCATGATACTGGCATCTCTAAAATGCTGTTGTCTTCCACTGTAACTAGGCTTCAACACTAGCCTCTCATAGGCTCTCTTCATGGTGACAAGCCTCAACTCCTTTGCATGACCCCTTCAGTCATGGGCCATCAATTGCAACTGAGGCTGCACCTTCACCAATGGCCTTCCATGGCCTCTCACAGTGCTTCCATGGCCTTAGCTGCTCTGCATGACCCCTTCATGCCTTCAAAACTAGTACCACATGAGTAACTCTTACATATAACCAAGTCCAGCCACAGCACAAGGTACAACCTTGGCTCTCTCTGGAACACAGCCTCTGTGTTATTTTATATATAGAGAAAGAGCCTTGTACTTTTTGTATTTAACTGGATTTGGGATCAACATGAGATAGATGATGCATTTGACATACTTAATACACCTATGAAAACAAAGTAAAGTAGTGAAAATTCAACCAAAAAAGCATTATCTAACCAAAAGCTACCACTATTGCTACTTGTAGATTAAATGCTTAATGAGAAAATAAAGATTTGAATTACCATCAATTATATAATATTACTGTATCAGATATCTTTCTATATATTTTGCAAAAGCAAGAAGATACCTTTCAAAACACTCAGAAACAATTATATTAACACTCCTCTTGACAAATTAGAAATTTGTTCACATGGAAAATTGCATGGCATATTCAAAAACTGCTAAAATTAATAAGGAAATTTGGTAAAGTTTCCAGATAATAGAGGAAGTTATACTTTTGGAGCTCAGGAAATGGATCAGTGGTTAAATAATCCTATCATTTTCCCAAAAGACTCATCAATTCCTATCTCATCATCACCTGTAACTCAAGCTCCAGGAGACCCTCAACCTCTGACCATGATGACATGTGTGTAAGTTTGTGTGCATGTACATATACAAACACGCAGACACACACAGACACACAAATATACATACATATAAATATAACAAGACTTTAACTTACATTTCAAATAAGTGCATTGAATTGAAAACACAAGAGTCCAGAACATTTATTTATATGTGTTGATGATATAGTATATTTATGAAGTTTTAAATAAAATATTTAGTGGTGTATTAAGCAAAACACAAAGGCATTACAAGGACACTTTAAATTATTAAAAGGAAATATTTCAAAAGACTAAGCTAAAATGTAATAGGCTAGTAAGTTAAAATATTCAATGTTTTATAGGACAGAAATCAATATATTTATTCTGCAGATTTCATGCCTACTGAACATAAAACCTGGAATTTTCTTTTTGTTGATGATCACAGATAAGATTACAATGTGTAGATAAATATTTAAATGACCAAGGTTACTTAAACCAAAAAAACTCTAAATAATATACTTAATTACAATAATAATAATAGTTTGTAATACCTACATATATGTTATTATGTAATAGAATTAAAATAGATTAAACAGAAAAGATAGTTCTCCACTTATTTTCATAAATTGTCAGATCATTCCATAAAGGGTACATGGTACAGAAAAAAAAATGTTAAGACCTTTCTAGGACAAACAGTGAAACTAACATAAAACGCATAATTTAGCTAAATTTATGTAAAACCTATGAAATTTCTAGAATTGACCAAAGAGCATCTCAATGGTATAGGCATTGTAATAAAAAATACATAAATCATTTTCTAAAACAAAAATCTACCAAAT
Source organism: Mus pahari (assembly GCF_900095145.1). Lineage (NCBI taxonomy): Eukaryota > Metazoa > Chordata > Mammalia > Rodentia > Muridae > Mus > Mus pahari. The sequence goes on from NC_034600.1 coordinate 64,334,015, forward strand.
TGGTTTCATTACATTTAATGCATCTTATCTAGACAACAGAAAAAAAAAAAAGTGAACAACGAAATAGTAGCCAAAAATTTAGAGACAATGCTTACATTATCAATCTCAGCAGACTCACATAAAATTATAATGAACTCAGAGAAATCAATTGTTGCAAAAAAAAAAAAAAAAAAAAGAAAGAAAGAAAAACAAGAGGAAGAGACAATGGCAGTATATGAAACATCTCAGAAAGTAAGATAAAAGAATGTAAGCAAATTAAACTCTACACAATGTCTTGAGTCATGCAAGGAAATGAACCAAATGATGACCTCCTCTATATTCACTATGACAGTGAAATAAAAGATGTGCAATTGGGATGTAAAGTGAATAAATAAATAGATCAATAATTAAATATTTTTAAAAGATGCAGCCAGATTGAAAATGTTGGAAGAAAAAAAACCTCTCTTCTTGCAAAAGTATAATGCAGTTAGAACATTATAAAAATGCACACCAGTTTTTTTTTCACTGATTGAAATTAAACTTATCCTTTGTCTCAGTAATTGCATCCCTAGGTATTTATCCAAGAATGAAAGGCCATGTCAACCAGATAACTTGTACATGTTTGAATTTTGCAAAATTGTCTCTACAGCCTAAAGTAGGAAGCAAAACAATGCACAGTCAATAAAATATAGAAAAACATATTAAATTGAGTGAAAATGTCAGACTCAACTGTTTATAGTGGTTGTACTTGTTATAAACATATCTCTGAAATAAATTAAATGTGTCTATGTTATTTATTAAATAAACAGTTTATGTTAACCAGGATACTATACAGCAATAGAATAGAATCATCATGTTGCATGCAATTATATTAAGTGGAAAGAATTTGAGAAAGTGTACACTCCTTGTTTGGGAGATAAAAATAAACTAAAAAATAATATAGAATAAAAGAACTAGGATGGATGATGTTTATTATGATGGAATGGAATGTAAAAGGTGTGTAGACAAGATATTTAGGCTAATTGAAATCTTAACATCTCAACTGTATTTTGATTGCATTTACCTAAATTCATTGAGTTATAGATAACATGTGGATGCTTCATCTACTATAAATTTCAGCTACAATGGAAGATTTACAAGGTCGTTGGCTTCCTTCTAGAAAATACTGGAAAATGAACATAGTAGTAAATTATTTTTTATAAACATGCAACTGTTAATAGAAACAGAATACCATTGTATTGCATATGTTTGCATGCTCAAAACTCAATAATTCAAAGACTTCTATTTAAAATATGCTTGAAATTTCAAGTGATGAGTACATTTTGAGCTATTACTTCATTTTAAAAATTACTTTTTAGAAAACTTTGAGCCCTCAAAAAACGTGGCGATAGCTTTATAATCTGAACATCAACTTCTTGACTTTAAATTTTTCTAAACGATAGGTTAGAAATAAGTGAACAATTATATACATAATGATCTTATTGATAATTCATTTTTAATGACATAGGTCATTCTATAGATAAAGATAAAGTTCATGTTAAACTTTTACACTTCAGTTATGCCATCGATTTTATTTCCTTGGATTTATTTATCTGCTAAAATTTCAGTAGAATCATACAGGATCCTCGCATAGCAGCCCCTTAGAGGCTCTGCCATGCAGCTGGCTGAGACAGATGCAGATACTTACAGCTAAAGATTAGACAGTGTCAGGGACTCCTATGGAAGCGTTAGGGGAAGGACTGAAGACCCTCACAGAGATGGCAACCCCACAGGAAGGCCAACAACACCAAGTAACCTGTATACTTGGGTACTCCCAGAGACTGAGACACCAACCAAAGAGCATGCAGAGGCTTGTTTGAGGAACACTGGGTCATATATAATAGAGGGATGCCAGGTCTGGCTTCATTGGATGCGCCTAATCCTTTAGAGTCTTGAAGCACTAGGGGATAAGGTCGGAAGCTACCCACTCAGAGGCAAAAGAGGGGGGAGATGGGGGAAGAAATTCTGAGAGAGGCATCAGGGGGGCCAATATTTGGGATGTGAATAAATAAATAAATAGATAGATGTTTCATGGTGACACTTCCATATGTGCATTGATGAATTTTGATGTTTGCCCTTGCTATTGTTTGTTATCATTATTTCCTAGAGAATTTTGTACAATATGTTTTGGCCATTTTCATCTCTTTCCAACCCCTCTTCTCCTCCTCCTTTTCCTTCTTCTCTTCCTCCTGATCTTCCTCCTCTTTTTCTTCTTGTCCAAAAAGTTCAATTTGCACTGTGTATATACTCTACAATATGTGGTCTTCTACTGGAGCGTGGTTGAGTTACCAGAGAACATCCTCTTAATGAAAACTAATTATTTCTACCCCTACAACTGGTGATTGGAATTAACTCTTTCATTGAGGGTAGTAATTTGTACCTATTCCCCTTCTCAATGTGAGGTTACTTTGGGCTTAAACTATTTTTTTATGTTCTCATCCTTTTCTGCCATGTCACCCATGAACATTTCATATAATTCATGATCTTTTCAAATAATTCATATGATTCATGATTTATTTCATGATCTTTTCCTCTATCTTCTACACATGTAAAAAAAAATCTGACATCTGTCTTAGTGATCCTCATTTAATCTAAAAATGATAATCTACAGTTTTTTTCTATTTTCCTAAAGCAACATATTTCTGTAAGTCAAATTTCAAATCGGAGAACACAGCCTAACATTAATGGTGAGTGTGCCTAGGTACAAAAAAGCCTGACATTCTATAATGCTGAGAGATTCTCTTGATTATATTTAAATTATACTTCACATGGAAAGAATAAACCATTCAACTTTGTTCCTGTTAGCTAGGATTTCTGTGGGATGGGTGATAAAATTGAATCATTGTTGATGAGTGGTATAAAGTGAGAAATTATACCTGAGGTGAGGAAGAGAAACAAGGACGTGAGAAAGATGATTTCTCCACAACTGTAACACAGACCCTGATTAGGGACATGCAAGATAATTAATTTTTTTTATTAGACATTTTCTTTATTTACATTTCAAATGCTATCCCAAAAGCTCCCTATACCGTCCTCCTGTCCCTGCTCCCCTACCCACCCACTCCCACTGGTTAGTAATGATAAAGCTCTCTCAGTTTTACATGTAGTCTGTCATATTTTGATGTGTATTTTTTGATAAACAAAGAGCAATACATGTATAAAGTGCTTAAGTTATGACATGCAAATGTGTTTCAATAGCAAAGTGTCATCACAGCAAAAAAAGTAATGCAAATATGATACTTTCTAAATGTTCCGTGAGCTGTGTCATGGTTGCTTGTAATATGCTTGTTTGGAGACTTACTTCATGTATGTGTGTGAGTGTGTGTGTGTGTGTGTGTGTATGTGTGTGTGTGTGTGTGTGTGCATGCTTGTGTAAGAACACAATTTAAAACATAGTCTCTTAAAATCAGAGGTTCAAAACAAGAACATTAATTACGGGCCCTGGATTGTACTATAGGTCTTTGGAACTTTGTGCTGCAGAACTAAAAGGTTTTGCTAGTTTCCTTCCATGATGTTTACACATAAAGTTATAGGAATTCAAGGCCCCTGAGGAGAACAAAAGCTTGTGTAAAATGTTGTCAGCTCAGAGAAAGATTCAGTTGACTCAGCCAACCTTCTGGTGTGATGACAGAAGCATCACAGAGATACTTAAGAAGCACAAACAGCTCCCCAGCAATAAATCCTATCAGCCACTGCTTGTGCTTCCCTCACAGGATACTTAAGGATACAGAGATCTTAAAGCCAAACTGTAACACGCATGGAATAACCCAGGTAGATAAGCGTATTATAAGCTGTATGGGGTGCTAAGAAGCCTTTGACGTTTGTGAGGCCATATTAAGAGCTTTTGAGACAGCTGATGTAGACAGTGCTAGGACTTTGTGTATTCAATTCATCTCTGTGGTTGAGTATTAAGATGGTGGAAAACAATCTGAATATGGTAATTGCCATATTCAAGTGTTGTGGCTTTGGGAACGGTTTAGTTTTTGTATATCCACTTGTTTTGGAAGTCACAAAATCAAATATGAGGAAGGCCTTTCTGATTAAATGAGTATATGTTTATATGTTTCACCTTCCATGTTTAGCATTGCTTGAAGCTTGGCATGGGATACATCACATCACTACAGCAGAGTCAGGTGGATTTCTGAGTTCGAGGCCAGCCTGGTCTATGCAGTGAGTTCCAGGACAGCCAGGGCTATACAGAGAAACCCTGTCTCAAAAAACAAAAAACAAACAAACAAACAAAAAATAACAGAAAACAAAACAAAACAAAAAAGAAAGAGTGTTAGCTATGTATACATCTAATAAGTTGTTAAGTCTAATGTATAATGTATGAGGCTGTCTCTTTAAAGGAGAAAAAGCACACACACACATACCCACAAACACAAAACAACACACATGCATTGTGTTGACATGACACTAGTTATTTCTCTACTATGACAACATACCTGAGAAAGGCAACTTAAGAAAAGCAGTCAAAGTGTGGATGGGGAGGGGCAGGGAATGGAAAATGGAGTTTAAAAAAAATAAATTAAACAAATAAAATTATTTATTTATTTGTTTAAACAAATAAAATTAAATTTAAAAAAAAAAGAAAAGAAGAAAAGATGAGTTTACTTAGGTAAACTCACACAAGATGGGTGCTTTTCCCTCAAGTTCACAGCTTGAGAGAATAGCACCCACTGTGTGAGAGAAGGCAAGGAAATCCCTGTTTGCATCATATCTATAATAAGGATCCTGAGGGATACATGTTGCTACTCATCTTGCTTTTGTCATTGTTTCTATTGTGCCTTGTTCTTTGCCTATGGAAGGATACCAACAGCGCCTGAGTTCCGTCTTCTTTCTTCAGTTAAATGTCTATAACAATACTCAGAAAAATCCAGAGATGTGTCTCCTACCTACATGCTGTGAGGTTGACAGCACTGACAGACCACCTCGTTTTTAGAGCTCTATTTAGTACAGAACATACAGCAGCTGTCAGGGATCATCAGAGGGAAACATCAGGAACACAACTCACTAAACAAAACAGACGTTTAGTCAGAAATGTTAAAGAGTTTATAACAATCTAAGAATTTTGACATAAGTAGGGTGTTTATCACCAGAAAATGGAAGGTATGACTCAGAAATATATGTGAGTAAAACCAAATGATCAAAAAGAAGAGGAAGAAATCATTGAGACTTCAAAGAGCAGGATTTTGCCCTAAATTCAAGACAAATGATAAAGAAAAATCGAAGGCTTATTCAGAATTTTAGAGGTAACAGTGAAATTTTGTTGCTGAAGGAGTTACAGCAATACTTTTCACCTTCGACCTTCTCATTCATAAATTCCTTCACATTAATAAACAGAATCATCTGTGACGTCTTTGTTCATGATTTAAATGGTTCAAACCCTGAACAAGTTCAGATAGCCTAACTTATTCAGTACCCTTTCTGCATTACAATCTTTTGTGCTACACCTGAGGAAATTGCTAAACAAAATAAGTAGAATTTTAAGAGGCAAAAACAATTATGAGATTCTGACTTTCTTTCAAAATGTGAATGATAGGCTATGTGAGTGAGGATTAGTGAATTATTTTGAATTTAGAGTTGGCAATGCTTCAAGACTTACTTTTTTTCACCTTGAGACAGATTTACTTACATACTTACAGACTTCCATGAGGAAAGATATTATTTTATAGACATATATCTCTTCCCTTAGGAAATTTATTTTACTTGAATACAAGAAGGAGGAGTAATAATGAGTGACATAATAAACTCTAACGATACATTCATCACACTTCAGGTTCCCTGGACTATGTGAAAAAATAAACCAAGTTACTTTTTATTTCAGAGAAAGTATTTTCTCATTCTTTTCCTATTGGACAGCTTCATCGGATGCTTGATCATGGATTTGTCTGCTCAGAATTGAATTTCTCTGGAAACACAAAACTATAAACACAAATATGATTATCATCATTTGGACAACACTATATAATAAAAGTGATTTATGTAGAATAAAATTTGGCTGTTGCCTCACTATTTGTATTTCCATTAGAGGAAAGAGATAAACTATTTATTGGACATCTTGGCGATCCAAACTATGATTGATCTACTCCAATGTGTTATACAGATATCACTCTCATATTTATAGAAATGTAGTGTATGAAGGGCAAATATAATAGGAAGTTAGAAAATAAATACATTGTATTCTAAAATGTTAGCTAATAACAAATATTTAACCTAAGATAAATTAACTATATTATTATTAGCATAATTATCATTATTTCGCTACTAAGAATGGAATCCACAGCCTTGTGCATGCTAAGTATGCCCTCTATAACTGAGATAAATTCTCAGCCTAAGAAAGATAATCTGAAACTTAATTACTAAAGTTAATTTGTGGTTAGATAGCAAACACAGTCATTTTTTTCCTTTTCCATTTTGTTAAATGTTATAAGCAAGAAGCATAGGAAAATTATTAACATACTTTTTGCAATGAAGAAGTAATGTTCATGCCTGAATTAAATATGGCCCCAGAAAGGACTACTGATGAAAAGCTTGCTTGGAATGAAGGAAAGTACTTACAAAGATGAATAGGATACTTGAGGACAAACAATGAAGAAAGTATAATTGGAAAGACTATAAAATGTCAACATAATGAATCTCTCTCTCTGACAGTAGATGTTCTGTGAGCATTTTTTTATTTTTACAAATGTTCTGAGTTTTTACATCTAGAAAAGGCCAACAATGAACAAGAGGCACCATGGAGAAATAAACGTAAAGTAAATTAAACAGATGAGTAAGAGAAAGGATAGCTTTAGGGTCAAACATCTAAACCAATTAAATCCATTGACTAACTGCTAAACTCATCAATGTTGATGAGCTCTTTAGGCAAAGCATAAAACCGAGACATTAAATTTTGGTCTATCTGATTCAAAATCTAATGTGTGTGTGTTGTGTGTGTGTATGTGTGTGTGTGTGTGTGTGTGTGTGTGAATTTTTCAATGCTTTCTGAGATGCAAAAAAAGTTTATTTAAGAGATTAATATTGGAGGAAACAAAATGTAAATGAAAATTGACAATAATTAATGCAATGCATTCTATCCAATATGAGAAGAAAAAGGAGGAATGTAAAAATATCAAAAATGTTGAGTTTGATTTAGTTTTCTTTTATCTGCATATATCTTTGCCTGCACATATATGTGTGTACTATGTGATTTCCAGGTTCCTGAAGAGTATGGGAGAGGGCTTGAGCCTTGTAGTTATAGAAGACTCTGTGCTGTCCTGGGCGCTGGGAACTTAATCCATGTCTTCTGTGCTCTTAATCTCTGAGCAAACTCTCTAGCTATGCACAGTCCAATATAAAACAAACACAATTAAACTGGAATACAACCAAATAAGCAAAAAGAAGACAAAAAGACAAAGAAAGAGCACAAAAAGCATATAGATTCAAAGACATAAAGGTTTTTAAAATATAGGAATCCCATAAATTAAATTAAGAAAAAACAAACTTGAAAACCATAATACATGGGAATGAAAAACTACCAAGTTTTGAAAAAGAAGTTTTCTTTAATGTGCTACAGAATCTGTTATGCTGACGTTCTTAGGTCTAGCAATCTGCAAAAAGCACTTTTCAAACCTTTATGATAGCTACTTTTCTTTTGTTTGAGCTCCATCTGCCTTAGTAAGCAACATATAGCTGAGTGATTAAAACTAATGTTATACATGACTGTTCTTACACGGCACTTGAATTCAGATTTATTTGTTTGGTTTCTTTCACAATTATAGTCCTAATGGAATTGCTTTTGAATTTGCTTGTTTTATTATTTTCTAGATTTATACTTTTTTTCTTTTTGATTGAAACCAAAATTTTTCATAGTTTGTTCTGTTCATCCCTACCTTATCCTCATGTTTCCCAGGTTCTTCTCTGCCTTGCACACATCCAATTTCACTCCTTCTTTGGTATCTCTCTTTAAAAATAACTAACTAGCCTGCTACCTCCAACTGAAAAATTCTCACAAACAAGCAAGCAAACAAACAAACAAACCACAAACACATAAACAGATAAATGCCATCTTCTGCTACATATGCAGCTAGAGACTCGAGCTCAGGGGGTACTGGTTAGTTCATATTGTTGTTGCACCTACGGGGTTGCAGCCCCCTTCAGCTCCTTGGGTACTTTCTCTAGCTCCTACATTGGGGGCCCTGTGCTCCATCCAATAGCTGGCTGTGAGCATCCACTTCTGTGTTTGCCAGGCTCTGGCATAGCCTCACAAGAGGCCGCTATATCAGGGTCCCTTCAGCAGAATCTTGCTGGCATGTGCATTAGTATCTTGGTTTGGTGGCTGATGATGGGATGGATTCCCGAATGGGGTAGTCTCTGGATAGTCCATCCTTTCATCTTAACTCTAAATTTTGTCTCTGTACCATCATGTGGATACTTCATTCCTCCTTAGAATAAGGAACAAAATACACATGAAAGGATATAGGTACTATACGGGTTTCTTGGGTTTCTTCTTTGGCACATTTTCGTGTCTATTTGTAGATTTTTTTCCATTCTGGTTTATTTGCTTATTTTGTGTTATTATTATTTTTAGATGCCTGTTTGAATCCTAATGAAATAAAGGAAGGTTTCAGAAGTGTGTGAGTGGGAAAGTGGAGAAGATCTGAGAGCAGTTGGGGGAGAGGAAACCACAATCAGAATATATTTATGAAAAGACAGTTTCTGTGTCTTATATTCTATTATATTCTCTGTAACAATACCATGCAGGGTTCTTTTTTTTTTTTTTAATTATTATTGCTCTGTAGTACAGCTTTAATTCAGGAATGGTGATTCCCCAAGAAGTTCTTTTATTGTTAAGAATTGTTTCTGCTGTCCAGGGTTTTTTTGTTTTTCCATTTGAAGTTGAGAATTGTGCTTTCCATGTCTGGGAAGGATTTTGTTGGAATTTTGATGGGGATTGCATTGAATCTGTAGATTGCTTTTGGTAACTTGGACATTTTTACTGTTAATGCTACTGATCCATGAGCATGGGAGATTTCTCCATTTTCTGAGGTCTTCTTTGTTTTCTTTTTTGAGAGACATCATGTTCTTGTCATACTGATCTTTCACATATTTGGTTAAAGTTACCCCAAGATATTTTATATTATTCATGACTATTGTGAATGGTATTGTTTCCCTATGTTCTTTCTCAGCCTGTTTATCATTTGTATAAAGGAAAGCTACTGATTTGCTTGAGTTAATTTTATATCCAGACACTCTGTGAAAGTTATTTACCAGCTGTAGAAGTACTCTGTTAGCATCTGTAAGGTCACTTATGCATACTATCATATCATCTGCAAATACTCATACCTTGACTTCTTCTTGGCCAGTTTGTATCCTTTTGATCTCCTTTTGTTGTCTTTTTGCTATAGCTAGAACGTTGAGTACTATATTGAATAGATATGGGGAGAGTGGGCAGCCTTGACTTGTCAGTGATTTTAGTAGGATTGCTTCAAGTATCTCTCTATTTAGTTTAATATTGCTGTTGGTTTGCTGTATATGGATTTTATAGTGTTTAGGCATGAGCCTTGAATTCCTGATCTCTAATAATTTTAACATGGAAAGCATGATGAATTTTGTCAATTTTTTTAGCATCTAATGAGATGATTATGTGATTTTTTTCTTTGAGTTTGTTTATATGTTGTTATATCAATATTTATTCAGCAAGTTCTTTTCCTGAGCATTCACTTTGTTTCCACCTTCCAGTAGATGGGATATGAGTCATTCTTTCAAAGAAGATACATACGTGGTAAATTATCACTATTATTTGAATTTCTGCAAACACATTGATTACATGATGTGAACTTAATAACTTGATTAAGTATGAGATGCTAGATAAGCACTTTTTACCTTAATGAAATTACAATCTCATTATACACTTAAACCAGCTATTTGAGATGATAGATATGCATTCTAAAAACATAAGTACATTTAAAAATAATTCTCATATATCTGGCAAAAAACTTATGTTCCTCTCTTACATACCTTAAAATTTTATTTAAAATTCTAAAATTTATAGGAAGATACTTTGTTTTGTCTGCTTTTGTTTGTACACTTGTTTTTGTTGTGCTGAATCATCTTCATTGTAACTACATTTCCCATGAAATGCTGATCATTACTGAACCAGGTAAAGGTGATTGCAAGCATTTGCAAATCTATAGGGTCCAAAATGCAAAACAGAAAGAGTGTTAAAGAGTGGAGTATAAGGTATGCATCCAAGTAGTCTTCATTTACCTGTCCTTAGAAAAGCTTTATAACCCAAGTAACACCTAGCCATTATTGATCTTTCTGTCTATAAAACCTGACCATTACCTCAGGCCAAATGAATGGGCAACTCCCAAGGACAAAGACAATTGTTTGTTCTCATAGTAAACTGCGTAACACTGCTTAAAGATGGCGAGAATCAGAGATAAAAGAATTTATCCTCATAAATTTTGCTTAATATTTTTATTGCTTTTTAGTAGTTAATTTCATATTATTACAGTTCTCATCCCTTAGCACTATTCCCATTCTCTACAGGCAAGTATAGATTTCTTAACTTCCACATGATGCATATTCAAATGCTCACAGAATATCACTAACTCTTTCTCAACCATAGTTTTCTTTATTGAACCAAACCCTAATAAGTTTCTTACTTTCACTCATTTGTTCATTCATTAATTCATTCTATTTTGCACTTAATGTCTTTTCTGTGAGGATATATAAATTTTTTTTTATATTAATGATGATATGTTCAGTAAGTCCTTTCCTGTTTCAATAAGATCAAGGATATTGCCATTTTCTGTTTTATCAGAGTCAATGCACCTGGTTTTATGTTGTTGTATTATTTGATCCATTTGAATTTGAGGTTTGTGAAGGGAGATATTTGTGGGTCTATTTGTATTCTTCTCTATACAGATACTCAGTTGGAGCAGCAAATATTTTGAAGAATCTGTCTTTTTTCCAGTGTTTATTTCTGGCCCAATTATCAAAGACCAGGTGTCCATAGGTATGTAGGTGTATGTCGCAGTCTTCAATTTAACTCCATTGATCAACTTACTTCATCTTATGCCAACACCATGCCATTTTTATTACTATATCTTTGTAGCATAACTTGAGATCACATTTCTTTTATTGTTCTGAATTGCTTTACCTATCCTATTTGTTCTGTTTTGCTTTTCATATAAACTTGAAAACTTCTGTGTCAATGTATTTGAAGAAATGTGTTGAAGTTTTTGTGAGGATTGCATTTATTCTGTGTTGCTTTTGATAGAATGGCCATTTCTTACTGTGTCAACTTAACTAATACATAAGCATTAGAGATCTTTCTGTATTTTGATATCTTCTTCAATTTCTTTCCTTTAAGTCTTGAAGTTCTTTCAAACAAGTGCTTCATGTCCTTAGAGTTACCCTAAAATATTTTGTATTATTTGAGACTATTGTGAAAGATTTTGTTTTCATTTCCTTTTTTCATTTTTCTATGGAAGGCTATTGATTTCTCTGAGAAGTGAAACTGTACTCAGATTATATTGTGTGACAAAATAATCTATGCCTTATAAGAAGGAAAACATATTCAAAATATAATCTGTATTACTTTAACGTCTCTAAGAAATGTTTTTAATATTTTAAGCTTTGCTGTAATTTCATCATTTAAAGAATACTTTTGGTGGTGTAGTTGCTTAGTGCATTCTTCCAGTTCGTAGTTTTCAACTGTACTCATTTCTTTAATCTGTATTGAATGATGGGTGTATTTATTTTTCCTTTGTCTGAGAATGCAGACTTGATGACCAATAGTTTCTTAGATGTAAGACTAAGTAAGAAGGCAGTCTTATACAATTGCCTCCATTTTCCTATTAAAATAGATACCATCTTAAATCATGTAATAAAGTATTTCTAAGTGCCTTCCTATTTCTGCTCATTAATTATTATATTTTATTAGAGCTATCATTTAAAGCAGTGATCATAGGACACTTTCTAGAAGTACATGTTGTGGTCAAGGTGCATTGTGATATTGTTTGATCTGAAATCATTGATGTGGTTAATTTTGAAAGTCCATATAAATGAAAACCTCAAAATGCCTCTTACTGAAGTATATGTGGTACAGAGTTGGAAAACTGAATTTTGAACATACAATGCTAAAATGAGTAACTAAAATTAAAAAAAAAAGTTTGTAATTTTCAAAGTTATTTTGTTCCCACTTCCCAGTCCCCCCTCCCAGAGTTCCTCATCCCATCCCTCCTCCTCCTCCTTGCCTCCAAGAGTGTGAGTCCCCTCTCACCCACCAGGTATCCTTCTTGCCTGGGGCCTCAAGTCTCTCAGGGATTAGGCCCATCTTCTCAGACTGAAGCCAGACCAGCCAGTCCTCTGCTATATATCTCTTGTATTCTGCCTGGTTGGTGGCTCAGGCTCTGGGCGATCCCAGGCACACAGGTTAGTTGAGACTTCTGGTCTCCTTTTGGGGCTTCCCTCCCTTTAAACTTCTTCAATCCTTCCCCTAATTCAACCATAAGTGTCTCCTCCTTAGTACAGTGGTAGGGCATAAGTATCTGTGGCAGTCTCAGTTAGATGCTGGTAGGGCTTCTCAGAGGACAGCAATGCTAAGCTTCTGTCATTAAGCACATCAAAACATCAATAATAATGTCTTAGCTTGGTGCATCCCCCAAGAAATGAATATCAAGTTGGGCTGGTCATTGAACTACCTTTCCTTCAGTCTCTTCTCCATTTTGTCCCTACAGTTCTTTTAGACAAGAACAGTTGTGGATCAGAAATTTTGATTGTGTGTTAGTAACATTCACTTTCCACTTAAGGCCCTGTTTATCTACTGGAGGTGGAGTCTTTGGGTCCCCTCTCCTGAGAATTTCTCTCCTCCCATCTCTCTCCAAGATGCTGCATATTTCCATTCATTCTCCTGGTTCTCTGGGGTTCTATCCTGCCAACCCCCATACCTTTTCACTTCCCCATCCCCCTCCCACCCAGGTTCCTCACATCCTCTCCATCCCATGATTATTTCCTTCCCTCTCTTAAGTGGAATTGAAGCCTCCTCACTTGGGCCTTTCAGGTTCTTAAACTTCCTATGGTCAGTGGGTTGTATCCTAGGTAATGTATCTATAGGGTGTTTGTTTGTTTGTTTGTTTGGCTAATACCTATTTCTCAGTGAAAACATAGCATGCATGTTTTTGAGGTTTGGGTTACCTCATTCAGGATAGTATTTTCAAGTTTTATCCATTTTTCCTGAAAATTTGATGATACCCTTGTTTTTTAATAGTTGAATAGCATTCCATTGAGTAAATAAATGACATTTTTGGCATCCATTCTTCAGTTGAGGGACATTTGGGTTGTTTCCAGCTTATGGCTATTATAAATAAGGTTTCCATGAACATAGTAGAGTACATATCTTTTTGGTATTGTGGAGCACCTTTTGGTTTATATTCAGGAGTGGTATAATTGGGTCCTCAGGTAGAACTATTTCCAATTTTTGAGGGAACTGCCAGACTGATTTTCAGAGTGGTTGTACTAGTTTGCAATCCCACCATCAATGCAGGAGTGTTCCTCTATCTCTACATCCTTGCCAGCATGTGTTGTCTCTTGAGTTTTTGATGTTAGCTAGTTTTATTGGTGTAAGGTAGAATCTCAGGGTCATTTGGATGTATACTTCCTTGATAACTAACAGCTTTGAACATCTCTTTAAGTGCTTCTTGGCCATTTGAGATTCTTCTCTTGTGAATTCTCTGTTTAGTTCTGTAGCACTCTGTTAATTTGAGTTATTTGATTTTTTGCACATTAAAAGCTTGAGTTCTTTGTATATTTTGATTATTAGCCCTCTATTAGATATGGGATCAGTGAACATTTTTTTCCCAATCTGTAGTTTGCTGGTTTGCCCTACTGATGGTGTCTTTTGCCATACAGAAACTTTTCAATTTCATGAAGTTCCATTTATAAACCACTTAGAGCCTGCACCATTCATGTTCTGTTCAAGATATTTCCCCTCTGTGCCAATGAGTTTGAGGATCTTTCCCTACATACTTCTCTATTAGATTCTGTGTATTTGGTTTTAAGTTCAGATCCTTGATCCACTTGAACTTGAGCATCCTACAAGGTGATAAGTATGGATCTATTTTCATTCTTCTACACACAGAACAGCAATTATACCAGAACCATTAAGTGAAGATGCTTTCTCTTTTTCCACTGTATGTATTGGATTGTTTGTCAAAGATTTAATGTCCATAGTTGTGTTAATTTACTTCTGGATCTTTGATTCTATTCCATTGATTTACCTGTCTATGTACCAATACAATGCTATCTTTCTCACTATTGCTCTATAATACAGCTTGAGGTCAAGGATGGTGATTCTCCCAGAAGATCTTTTATTGTTAAGAACTGTTTTGGTTACACTGAATTTTTGTTTCTCCATGTGAAGTTGAGAACTGCTCTTTCCATGTCTGTGAAGAACTGTGTTGGGAAGTTGATGAGGGTTTCACTGAATCTGTAGATTGCTTTTGGAAAAATTGCCATTTTCACTATGTTAATCCTACCATTCCTACCAATAAGCATGGGAAATATTTCCATCTTCTGAGTACTTTGAAGCTCTGATCATTCAGATCTTTTACTTGCTTAGTGAGAGATATTCCAAGATATTTTAAACTTGTACTGGCTAGATTTGTGTCAACTTGACACAGGCTGGAGTTATCACAGAGAAAGGAGCTTCAGTTGGGGAAATGCCTCCTTGAGATCCAGCTGCAAGGAATTTTCTCAATTAGTGATAAAGGGGGAAGTCTCCTTGTGGGAGGTGCCATCCCTGGGCTGGTAGTCTTGGTTCTATAAGAGAGCAGGCTGAGCAAGCCAGGGGAAGCAAGCCAGTAAAGAACATTTCTCCATGGCCTCTGCATCAGCTCCTGTTTTCTGTCCTGCTTGAGTTCCAACCCTGACTTCTTTGGTGATGAAGAGCAGTATGGAAGTGTAAGGTGAATAAACCCTTTCCTCCCCAACTTGCTTCTTGNTCATGATGTTTTGTGCAGGAATAGAAACCCTGACAAAGACAATATTCTTTGTGACTATTGCAAAGGGTGTTCTTTTCCCAATTCGTCTTATCATTTGTATAAAGGAAGTAGGCTACTGATGTGTTTGAGTTAATTTTATATACTGTCAGTTTGCTGAATTGTTTATCAGCAGTAGGAATTCTCTAATACCCATGAGTCTTTCCCACATTCTCTGTTAGTTTCTGTGTATTTGGTTTTATGTTGAGGTCCTTGATCCACTTGGAATTAAGCTTTACACAAGGTGATAAAGATGGATCTATTGGCATTCCTCTACATACAGTCCACCAGTTATACCAGCACAATTTATTGAAGATGCTTTCTTTTTTTTTTTCACTCTATATTTATGGGCGTCTCTCTCTTTAGGTTTGGGAAGTTTTTGTCTATGAATTTTTTCTGGCCCTTTTATCTGGGATTCTTCACCCTCTTATATTCCTATTATTCCTAGGCTTTGTCTTTTTATTTTGTCCTGAATTTCCTGGATATTTTGGGTTAGGAGCTTTTTATAATTTGTTTGTTTGTTTGTTTTTGTTTTATTTTGTTTTTTTTTTTTGACTGGTGTGTCAGTAGTTTCTATGCCATCTTCTACGTCTAAGATTCTCTCATCTATCTCTTGCATTCCATTGGTGATGCTTGTATCTGTAGCTCCTGATCATTTTCCTAAGTTGACCATCTCCCAGGTTGCCACTCCCTTTGTGTTTTCTTTATTTTTTCTACTTCCATTTTTAGGTCTTGGACCATTTTGTTCAATTCCTTCACTTACTTGATTATATTTCCCTGTATTTGTTTAAGGTATTTATTTGTTTCCTCTTTAATGGCTTCTACCTATTTGCCTGTGTTTTCCTGTATTCCCTTAAAGGAGTTACTTACATCCTCCTAAACAGCCTGTATCATCTTTGGAAGATGGGATTCTAGGTCAGAATCTTTTTTTCGGGTATATTAAGATAACCAGGGCTTGCTTGGTGGGAGAACTAGGTTCTGATGGTACTGAATTGAGTTGGGTTTTGTCACTTATGTTCTTGTGCTTGCCTCTCACCATCTGGTTTTCTGGTTTTAACTGACTTGGGTGTCTCTGACTGGAGCAGGTTTCCTTGGAGGCAGGTAAAGCTCTGTCACATGGGTTAGAGACAGCCTTGTGGCAGGCAGGCAGTTCAGTCTCTTGTTTATTCAGGTTGTCTGAGTCCCTAGTTAGGGTAGACCACCTGGGAGACAGGCAAGCTGTTGCTCTGGTTACTGCAGATAGGAGAATTGCAGGCTATGAGGTGTGGCTTGCCTGGGTGAAGTTGAAGATTGGAAAGAAGATGGAGCTTGGGGGTAGGTGTTTAGATCCTAAGTCAGCTGGTCACTGTGGGTGCCTCAGCTGCCCTGGGTATTTGTGCTGGAGTTTTCACCTGTGTCCCTGGTCTACTGCAAACCTCCTAGAAGACAGGCAGTCTGGAGGATGTGAGAAGGTCGGTTTGTAATTTTTTTTATGTTGACAATAAGATACTTAGACTAGAGAGCTGGTTCATAAGAGCACTAACGCTTTTTCAGAAGTCCTGAATTTGATTTCCCACACTCAGATAGCACCTAACAAACAGAGCGAAGTCCAATCCCATAGGACCAATATATTCTTCCATCCTCCATCCTACCAGGGACACCAATGTGTAGAGACAGGCGTGCAGGTAAAATACCCATAACAAACCTTTTAAAAATAAAAATTTTAATTTTATAGCAAATATGTAAAGATTGTTATATCTGGTATAATCTTACATACTGGTTAACACTTAAAATTTTAAATTAAAAACTATTTTTATTTTATATACTATAAAAAATATTCTGAGCAATAAAATTACTTTCTATTCTTGTATGGACTGGTTTATGATGATAGAAATGAGAAGCTGTAATTATCCCAGAAAGAGTTAAGATATCTTACTTTTTAATTGTAGATACCAGGCATATATTATAACTGATCCAAGTTTTCTTAAATAATATTCCTTGATTTTCATATTATGCTTGATGATAAGTTACCTTATAAGTAATCTGTAATTTTTTTTCCAGAAAATATTGTAGAATAAAATAGGGGTCAGTTGTAATAGCATACAATCCCTTTATATATGAAACTATGAGAGCTGAATAAGGGGAATATTTTAAATCAAATAAATGATTGAGAGGAGCAACTTCATGCTGAGATGAAGCGAGCTGGAGGGGAAACCTTTAGGGGAGAAAGTATTCATCTCTTGTGTCAAAGCAGCACTAAAGAAAATGGTGCCTTGTTTAGAGTATATTCAAAAGCAAGAACATTTACTGTAAGAATGTAAGGTTAGGACCTTACTTTTCTCTCTCAGTTATAAGTTGCAGTGAAATCAAAATCAGCAAAGTACTTCTAGAAAGGGCATTAAGCAAAATGTAGCATGTAATTTGCAAACTATAAAGACAGAGATGAAAGTTTGGTTTTGCTGACGAACAGCTTCTGTATCAGGGCATGCAACATTCAGAAACTAAAATAAGGAGGCAACAGAAAGTTCCTTTAATCAAAATATTTGTCTCCTTTCAAGGCAAATCTAATTTTAATATTAGTGATGAACATATGTTCTGTACCTCCTGAAGATCTGCTTTATTAGAAATTAGGAAACACTAATAGAAAATTCAGAACATTTTATAAAATCCCAATTTACAAGACACACATGCAAACATTTTGTAAACATAAGAAAATATTTAGCTGTAATATCATTAAGAATTTTTGTTTCCTAGTACATCAAGAATTGAATTTTTACAAAATTGCCATAATGATAAATCAGTTTTAATTATTAAAAATCAGTTTGATCAGTTAGCTTTACTACTTCTAGAAAGTACTTTTGAAAGCTTCAGCTTTATGTCTGTTCTTGAGACAAATTTTCCCAAGTCTTAGGGCTAATTTCTCACATTCTTAGAAGAACTTACAAGAAAGATTTTTACATACAATGTGGCAATAATTTCTTTCTGCCTAAATATTCAAGTATGAACTTATTTTAAAAGTTATAAACCAGTCACAATTCCTTGTTGTAGTGATGTAAATAAAGAATATTTACTTCTTTACCAATAAAAATTTTAAAAACACTCTTCCTAGAGAACATGGATTATTAGTCTGTGGCAATTAGGACAGTATGACATAGCTACAAGAAAGTAATATTTATTATAGATTATGGATATCCAGAACAAAGTGAATTGTACTTGCTCATTAGGCAAGATTGAATGCAAGGCTTCAAATATCTATGCATACATACTTGAGACTATATTAGATTCTTCCCGATGGTAATTTATCCATTATCCTAAGAAAACTGTTGAGTTCAAATTTAGAATTACTGGCAGTCTGATCAATAGATTGTAATGATTTTCCTTCTGGGAGAGAAGAAACTGGAAATGTCAGAGGTTAATTTAGTTAAGGTCTTTGGTTCATAGTGTTGCAAATGAAAAAAGCACTGGATATACTTTCTTATGATTTTATTTGATAGAATTAGAATTGCTCAGAATCCACTTTAAGGAGATCTACTTGCATTTGGCAAACCTATTAAATTGTAGAAATTAAAAGCTGTAAGTATACTTAGATATCATTTTAGAACAGTGTTACAACGGGCCTATGATTTGAATAATTGTGATCTAAACAGAAGAAAGAAAATGGGTGGGGGCACAAATTTAAAAAAGAGACATGCATAGAAAAATGAACAATTCTTAAAAGTACACAAGTCTCAAACAAAATAGAAAATATTGAGGCTTCATTATCCAAGCCCATCAGAGAGCTTCAGTAGACCTGGGCCCATTAACTACATGTTTGTTTGTTTGCTTGTTGTTTGTTTGTTTCAACATTGGAAGTCAAAGGCACTTACACATAGTAGAAAAGGACCCCTTGCCTCTAGACTACATTCTCTGCCCTCAGTTCTCAACACCCAGAAGTTGGGTACTTCTAGATCTTATATAATATTTTGGATAGAGGGCTAGAGAGATCACTTGGCTGTTGAGAACACGGGCTACTCTTCAAGCAGACCTAGGTTTGAACCAGCACTGACAAGGCAGATCACAGCTGTCTATAACTTCAGTTCCATGACATGTGGTACTCTTGCACAGATATGTGTACAGAAAATCACTAATGCACATAAAAATAAATAAATTATAAAAGCTGTTTTTAAAAAGGTTTTTCTGTGAATTATTTGCCTATGGGTACTTTTAGGATTGGTATAGGGGCATGGAGTTCTAAATGATCTTTTCAATTATCATATGAAAAACCCAAGGACAGATATGAAAAACCCAATGACATGGTGTCTGTTCACAGCAGTAAAACCTTAACAAAAGACAAGATGGAAGTGACTGTCATTGTGCTGTGGCTTGCATCTAGACTTTTGGTATGTTACCAATGAGGCTCATATTTCCAACTCCAAGATTACAAATAAAAGCCACAGTTCCCAACTTACTAGTATCATCCTTAATTAGCTGCAATACATTGATTTCCTCATTCATTTCAGATTAAATTTTATGTGCTAAAAATTAGACTCAAAAATTAGTAGCATTATTTTAAAGTTCAGAATTTCATGAAGGAAAATGTTTCTACTGGTCTGAAATAGAAATATAATAACTAAAGCACATCCAATCTCTAGGAGACTTGCAGTTATATAAAATCCATTTAATGGTGTTCGGGGGGGGGGGGTCTTCAGGCTTTGTTTGTTCATCTATACAATTTTCCAGGATTATGTAGTTAACAGCTGACACATAACATTAAAATATTATCAAGTACTTTCTCAAAAATTTCCTGTACCAATGTTCACTTAGTGTAGCACAGTGAGTATATAAATGGAAATTTCTAAGTACTATTTGTTATATATCTGCACCTATGTATTGATTATTCAGAAATTGGAAGAAGTTAACTCTGTAAAATGAATTGTTTTCTTTGTGTATTTTCCTAAATTTAAGACTTGGAGTATTTCAGTTGACTTTATTCAGTCTCTCTAGATGTTATTTCATGTCAATTATGAATATATAAGGTAAAAACACTTATTTATCATAATTACATTCTGAAGTACTTCCTGTGTTATTTACACAGATGCTAGCTTTCAACATGCCTGATTTTCCATAAAAAAGACATAATTCATTGCTATGTTTTGATAGTTCTCTTAGCAGATTAACACTCTTCTATATTTTTAAACAACTTCCAAGTTACACTGCTATTCCAAAAGACTTCCGGTGTGCATGGATATTATCTGGGTCTTCTTCTAGATAACAAATTCTAGTAAGAAACATAAATTCTGCTATCTAATCTGTCAAACAAAGGAAAATCATATAAATATATTCTTCAATGATTAACAACATATTTCATGAGCAGCAAAGTTTATTCTAAGTTATTTTTATTTATTTATTTATTTTTGAGACAGGGTTTCTCTGTATAGTTCTGGCTGTCCTGAAACTCACTTTGTAGACCAGGCTAGCCTCGAACTCAGCAATTGGCCTGCCTCTGCCTCCTGAGTGATGGGATTAAAGGCATGCGTCACCACACTGGGCTTCTAAGTTATTTTTAATTAACAAATAAAATTCATCACTAAATGATGGGTGAGAAACAGAAAGTTTCTTGAGAGAGATAAGAGAGTTATAACTGAGTCCTTCTACAGTGTCATAACACACAGGATATCTCTATTGTGAATAGTTAAACAGAAAAGAGCTAAAAGAAAAAAAAATTCTCAGAACCAGATGAGGGAAAAAAATTTTATGTTGCAAGATTACATGAATGTCTTCTGAAATATAGGTCATGGAGTCAAATAAGAACCTAGAACTTGTCTAGCAGAAGCATTAGGTATTACAGAAGCCGAAACTATATCCTTAAGACAAATGGGATGGAGGAAACAGATCAAGCATGAGCTCATAATGCATAAATACATTTGGAGTGCTTTCCATGAACTTGAGCTTAAACCTAATGAAATAGCAGGTCCTTCATTCACAAATAAATGAAATGAAGTGACATTGTTCTATAGTTAAAGATATCTATGTTATGAAGCTGGTAAAAGCCTTCTGGAGGTTACTGAGGGCCTAGTCATGTTTTTGTCCAAGAATATAAAACTTTCACTGAGAAATTAGTCAATTCATAAGTATGTGTCATCATTTTGGAAAGAAAATGTGGGAACTTGTGCCTGAAGCATAAATTTATCTTCAAGTTCTTCAAATACCATTTTGGTATTTAGACAAATACACAAACACACATCTACATAAGATATATGCATATATGTATGTTTGGGCGAACAATTCATTTCTATAGCTTTACTGTGACACAAATCTCATTAACCATCAAGATTGATTCTGAACAAAGTAGCACATTTCCACATTGTATCACATCTCACTCATGAGGTCATTTTAATTTTTTTCCATATGAATTGAAAAAACTATAAAATAGAAAAGGGCTTCAGTGCACTTAGAAGTATGACACTTTAGATGAATTATTTCCTTCCCTGGATGAAGGCAAAAGATACTGAAAATTTTGGTCTGAAATCAGGGAAAGTAAAGAAAAAGCGGCATTTTAAAGAAAATGCTTGCAGCTGAAAGAGTCAGGTGCAAATCCTTACATCCAACCAATGAACAGACGCCAGGAACCGCTGTGGCTGAATTAGGGACAGACTGGAATAAGCTGAGAAGTAGGGTGACCCTATAGTAAGACCCAGAAGACCCTCTAACTGGACCCCCAAGATCTCTCAAACACTGTGCCACCAACCAGGCTGCATACACCAGCTGATGTGTGCCCCCCCCCCAACACACATACAGCAGAGGACTACCAGATCTTGCCTCAGTGATAGAAGAAGCACCTAACCCTTGAGAGACTTGAAGCCCTTTTGGAGGTCTGGAGGGGAGGGAGTGAAGGAATGAGGACATCCTCTTGGAGACAGGAGGAATGTGATGGTAAGCAGCCAAGGGGAGGACCGAAGAAGGGTAGAGGCTCGACTGTAAGGAGTATTAAAGAATTACTACTACTACTACTACTACTACTACTACTACTACTATTAATAATAATAATGTAAATTAAAAGTAAATAAGAAAACAAAAGAAATTACTCAGCAGTTAAGAACACTTGCTGTTCTTACAAAGAATCTGAGTTTGGTTCCTATTGCCTGCATAGTACATACCAGCTATAACTTCAGTTCCATGAAATCCAGGGTTCCCTTCTGGACACTTAGGGCACAAGGCATGCATGTGATATACACACATACATATTTGCATGCAAATTCACACACACATAAATAAATATTCTTAATAAAAACAAGAAAATGAGTTAATTTGTGGCAGTAAATCAAGGTCATCCATAAACAGAGAATTAAGGGTTGAATATGAATCAGAATTTACAGAAAGAAGTGAGAACTCAAATTAATCAGTCATTGTCATCTTTTTATTTCAGTACTGTCAATATGGCAAGGCTCTAAAATGCCAGTCTATGGCACCCGAAAAGTATATAATCGATAATTATAGCTTATAAGTCTATCTTCTGTTTCGTGTTTTAAGTAATATAGGGTGATTTTGTAGAATTATTCAATTAAACATTTATTTTGACAGGATCTTCCCTAATTATCTTGTTACGACTATCCTACTACTGGAATATTTAACCCATGGTGTGCTACTTATAGTACAAATCATTAGCACAATATTTAGAACATACAAATTTATTTTAATTATAAATACTGTTCAGAATGTAGAATATATCTTCTGTCTAAAATTAGTACTACAAATTAATTGATATTTCTTTCTTTATTAAAGTTTCCGTAATAAAACTACAGAGCAAAACAACTTGCTCTGCCAACTGACCCAACAGTTACAGACAATGTTTTCTTGACAGAAACGTGAAGACCATGGGGGTGTATATCTGGATGAAATTTTTTTAAGGTGACCAGTCTATAAGTTGAATGTCTTAGACAGAGGAACGAGACTTGACCTAACATTCTGGGAATGGGTTTAGCAGTTTTCAATGTTGTTACATGTCATGCAATACTGGGAAACAATATTGAGAATGCTAAATTTATACTGCATGTTTTATTATAACTATCTTGGGATTTTTGTTGTTGTTTTGTTTGTTTGTTTGTTTGACTGTTTTATAAACTAAGTAAAATAGATGTAGGGAGGCCAGGACATCAGGGGAAAGGGCTGTTTTCTGACCTGTCCTTCCCTAGCAACTGGCTGGAATGCTATATGGTGTCCAGGCTGTTTATATAGTTTATGATCTTGTTAGACCTTGATGGCTAAAAGGAACACTGAAATCAAAGCCCAAAACTCTGGCTGCATGCAGTTTTGCTCGAGTCACAACGACTGAAGCAAACTTCATCCCACTTTAGAAAGTAACATGCCACAGGCGAAAAGCATCCAGGAAAGCTAGCCAATACTGCCACTATTCTCCCTTGTCAGTGGAAGGGCAGTAGCTGCTTGGCATATCAGCACATGGTGAGTGATTTGTGGAACTCTAGGTTGTACTGTGACTTGTACAATGCATTTGTTTCACTCTTATGGCACACTCATGCCAGACTCCCCCTGTGGCTACATAGCCAAGCTATTCAACTCACTCTCAAAGTCTACTGGAAATAGTCTCTCCTGGGTTTTCGCATCATGTTTTAGGCTTGGACACAATAAAGTGCTTCTCCTGAATGGAAGTTCTTGTCCATTTGAGATTTTTCTTTACAAGCAGTTAAGGATAAGAGAGCAATGCTAAGTGAGTGACAATGGATTATAAATAGAAGGGGCAGTTGTGACAGTGAAGGACAGTAGAGATAAAAAAAAAATTCACAGACCCACAACTATGGCATGTAGAAAGCAGTTGGTGATACATGGCAGGCCATATAGTCTCTGAAAGAATTCCTTGTTTCTACCAAGCATGAAAAGCAAAAGGACCTGAGGCCTGGTATGTGAGAGATGTGCCACTTTTTGACACAGACTACTGAAAACTGATAGTGCTTCTAGCTAATGTTTAAAGCTTGGGTTTTCTTTAGTCCTTGAGAGCCAGACCACTGGGTGCCAGCACACCAAACAATAATTCTCTAATATGAACCCCAGGAGCTAGACTTTCTTGCTTCTAAAATTGGCAGCCAACAGTACCTAGTGCTTTTGTGTAGAAGCTATGAGCCTTTGAGGCTATAAGCCCAGCATGTATGTCTTCAACACACAAAAAACTCAGGGCTGTCAGTACTAAAGGACCTGCTCCTTGTCTACAGCTAGTTCAAAGAGAGCTCAGAAAGCTTATTGATGACAAAAGTGCAGTGACCGGGTATTCTGTGAGTTAATAACTAGTTAAGTTGAACTTATCTTGAGAGTTTAATAGAAAGAATATTATAGGATGTTGAGTGCTTTTAGCTGTTTTGTAAGCTGCTCGCTGAACTTTGAAGTATGTTCCCATGTCTTTATTTTTCATTTGTAAGTTAGTACTGTCTAATTTCCCATGGTTTTTTAGAACATTTGAAATGTTCCTTGACTGCTCCAATGGATTATATTATAAATCTTGCTAAAAACCAAAGGCCAAGGAACTCATATGCTCAGCAGTAAATAAACCTACTTCTACTACTTTACTAAGAGAAAATAGTATCAAACTAGGCTCTTAACTCCTATATTTATATGAATAAATATTGGGAGCTTTTAGATTTCATCAAAGAGGTTTCTTTTTGCTGTGGATGGTAGCTAACACAGAAGCATACAACAGCTCAGATTGCAGAGAATTTCAGTATAGTGCTAAACAAAAACACGTGATCTTATCATACTTCCCATCAGTGACCATCACAGAAGATGAGACAGAATGATTGTATGTCTTAGAGATCATGAAATGTTGGAAGCACAAAGGTTCTTGTCCTTACAGATCACTAGGAAAGCCAGGAATGTTAAACACATGGTGTTGTCTTCACAAAGAAAAAGATGAATAACCTATTTTTTTTAATCCAGATGGCTGTATTGCCTGGTGATAGGTATTATCTGGAGGGCCAGGGTATATTACGTTCCCACAACAAGGACCAGAGATACTTAATAGCCTAGATGACTCTTACATTGTCTATATAGCCAGGGGCATCCCTTAACTTCCAAACCAGAACCAGAAGTGGCTAATAAATCAAATGTCCTCTATGCTATCTGTATGACCAAAGTCATACAAGATCCTTCCTTACATCTGTATGCTAATATATGCAGCCTATCTCTAGAACCCATTTTCATGGAAAAATGGTATGCACTTTGAATGATAAATCAATGTAATTATGCCTGTGCAACAGGGACTGTAGTACCAGAAAACTTTTCTTCCAAATTGTATTGTGTATAAATACGCTTAGAATACTCTGTCTAGCATCAGACTCCAGATGTTTGAGCCAGCATAGCTGATAACGTTGAGCCGAATCAAGTTTTTTGTTTATATATTCAGAGATTGTTTCACTGTCAGCCATGTTGCTGGCAGGAATCCCCCAGAGTGGATGTCAGGATCAAAACAATGTCTTCTGGACAGGACTGTCCCTTATACTCATGAATTCACATCCTATACAAGATCTGCCCAAGATAAAAACAATCAGCATTCTAGGATGGAATCAGTCCTATTTCATGGATGATTGGCAACTGTTACCTATTAGATGTAAAGAGTCAGTTTTCTTTAAATATATGTATACTAGAAGATAGAGTACTCTCCAGTGGATGTCTCTATATCCAGGAGTGCATGAACCCAACAAATTGGGAAAAACAGGCTATTTAAAAAATATGAGAAAGAACATAATTTGGCTTTGGGAAGCCAGGCGTAGACATGGGAGGGGTTAGTGAAAGTTGACTGTGAATATGATCAAAATTCATTGTGTTGAATCCTCAAAGAATTAATTTTAAATATCCAATTTTTTAAAATGTAAATGAGTCTGAAATTGGAATAGGATTTAAACAGCAAAAGTAATGAATATTTTGTTATGGCATCTTATAGAATGCACACAGTCCTAAGGGAATATATCAAGTCGACACCAGTATAGGGAATCAATCAACTTCAGAACAACAAATGCAACTTGAGCAATAGATTTTTTATGACCTATGTCTATGTTCAAAACTGTGACTCTTTCTTATAAAGGTAACTCCCTCTCTATTGCCCTTTTGCAGATGGAACACTCATTTATGTTTCACTACTTTCCACTTCGTATCACCTGTATCATATTGTATAGGCAGAGTCAGAACAGTGGCTATATCAGTAGACATGCTTTGATAAAAGGAAAGAAATCTTGGGGGTGGGTGTCACACTTTATATGGGAAAGTACAAGTAACTGAAGAGGGATGGCTATGCTTCTTGACCTTTCTGGGGAAAAATGTCTGCATGTTGCTGTGAAAAATTAACAATTAAAACAAGTATGATTTAAATAAAAGAGATCACTGTCAGTAATGTCATATGAACCCTGATCATCACTTGTTACTAAGAAAATTCCCTGCTGCCTTGTTTAAGCTCAGGTGGTTTACAGAAATTGTTCTTCTTCAAGTTTTGGAGACTAGAAATCCAAGTTTCCAATTGTCTAGGTTTTTGGTGAGGCCATTCTGCTTGGCTAGTAGATGAGAACTTGTCTCTACACTTCACATCAACTTTATTCTATTTATGTAATGCAGCATCTCTTCCTTTTATAAAAACACCAGTCAAAATGCAGAACTATCTATAGTGTAACCTCATTCAACATTTACTACCTCCATATAGGCCCATACTAATAGTACAGTCATATTGAGAATTTGAGATTAAAAAATAACTACATATATAGGTATGTGTATACATATAGATGTATATATGTACACACACACACACACACATATATATATATATATATATATATATATATATATATATATATATGGGAGATATAAATTACTCTACATCACTGCTGAAATACATTGAATTTTGAATTTTAATGTTTGCATTACAGCTGTATAGAGAGGTAACAATACATTTTCTGGTATTAATGAAAAATACTCTTCATATAATAGTTAGACATTTATACATTTGAAAGGGCCTTAAAAATTAAAAACAATCTAATCATGAAAGCAATCAAATCAATCTAGAATGAAATCTATACAAGAAAACTTAGAACCTATATATGTCATAAACATCATAGCGAGACAGCAGTATAAGGTTGACAGTATTTGTTGACCAAATGTGGAAGGTGACATACAGGAAGCTATCTTAATACTGAGCATGATTTCAATATGAAATATTTTTCTAACAATTTTAAACTTTCTAAACATTTATGTGGTCATTTAATATAATGTCCTTGCTAAGAGATATGTCTGAAGACATTTAAGGGGATGGCTCCTAATGTCCACAGTTCGCTGGACAATTTTTGCAGAAAAATCAAAGGGAGAAAGTACAATGAAACATTATAATTTTGGTAAAGAGGTTAAAAAAGGCTCCTTTGAAATGTATTTTAAACTTTTATGATGGTCTGGTGTTTCTTTTTAAATTAAAAGTATAACTAAGAAATAACAACCTGCTAGAAACCTAGAAATAAGAAGCAATTTCCCACTCCAAACAGCAATCAAGGAAGAAATTTAATAAAAAAAATATTTTAGAACCTATATGAAGAGAGCTAAAAGGAAATTGGGGGAGATTTAATAGTCTGCAAATGTAGAGAGAGCACTAATAAAGACTAAAAATCACACATACAAAGAAGGGATGGAAATGGGAGTGTAATTAGATTCTTTATGTAGAATTTGGAAAAATAAACTACTTAATAATAATTTTCATCATTAATAAGATGGTTTATTCTGTATAAACAAAATACTGAAACCATCTGAAGATCTTAAAGCAGTGAATTGGTTGATATGAAGTTCTTTCATATATCTATGCAAGTTGTAATGATTACTTCTTTTTAACTCAATACAATCTGATACACATTGGGGAGTCACACCAGGAGAGACTGACTGGATCAAGTTGACCTGTAGGCATGCCAATGGAAATTTTCTTTTCTTTCTTTTGTTCTTTTTTCTCATGTTATTTTTTTATTATTAATCATTTTATTTGTCTACATTTCAAATGTTATCCCCCTTCCCAGTCTCCGATTCACTACTACTATCACCACCCTATTCCCTTCCCCTTTGTCCTTTTGGAGGGTCCTCCTCCACCCACCCACCCCCATTCCTGCCTCAACCCTCTAGCATCCCGCTACTGTGGGGCATCAAGTCTCCACAGAACCAACGCCCCCCCCCCCATGCCAGATGAGGCAGTCCAGAGGAGGGATGGGGCAACCCACCCATCTAAAAACATTTAACCCACAGTTATCCCTTTCTAAAGGAAATGCAGGAACAAAAATGGAGCATGGGCTGAAGGAAAGGCCATCCAGAGACTGCTCCTCCATGTGATCCATTCTATCTACAGACACCAAACCCTGACACTATTGCTAATGCTAAGAGGTGCTTGGAGACAGGAGCGTGGTATGGCTGCCCTCTGAGAGGCTCTGCCAGCACCTGACTGAGACAGATGTAGACCCAGCCAACCATTGGACTGGAGCACGGTGACCCCAATGGAAGAGTTGGGGGAAGGTCTGAAGGAGCTGAAGGAGATTGCAACTCCAGAGGACAACAACAGTATCAACTGTATCCCTCAGAGCTCCCAGGGACTAAACCACCAACCAAAGAGTGTGCATGAGCAGGTCCATGTCTCCTGTTACAAATGGAAGATTCTTTTTTTTTAACTGGATTGAGGTAGAAACACCTGTAGTGTATGGGCAACACCATTCCCTATGCAGTGCATATTGAATTGTATCAGAGTGAAGGAAGCAAGCTGAGTATGAGCAAATATTCATTCACTGATTTTGCTCTTTGATTATGGATGTGATGACCAAGTATGTCAAGTTTCTGCTGCTGTAGCGTCCCTAATGTGAAAGAAAGTAATATGGAACGGTGACCAGAAATAAATCCTTTCTCTACTACTTTGTTTTGTCATATTTTATAATGATAGGAGAAAGGAATATAAAACAAAAAAAAAAGAAATTTGAAAAATCAGTTCTTGTAGAAAGTTATCTAGAAACCCTCCAATTTATTGAAAATTTAATCATATACATTTTCTAAGGTCCCCCAAGGAACATCCAGGGTTTCTTTACTTTTCATTTTGTTATCTCTTTCTTTCTTTCTTTCTTTCTTTCTTTCTTTCTTTCTTTCTTTCTTTCTTTCTTTCTTTCTTTAAGATTTATTTATTTCATGTGTGAGAGTACACTGTCGCAGTCTTCAGGCACACCAGAAGAGGGCATTAGATCCCCATTACAGATGGTTGTGAGCCACTATGTGCTCTTAACCATTGAGCTATATCTCCAGCCCTAGGTTTTGCTTATCATCATTCATTTTCTAACTGTTGAATGCCTGTATAAATTAACTATTTATAATCTTCTGCATTGATAAAATGTGTTTACTTGTGTTTTATATAATGACTAAAGATTATGTAAAGGAAAACATTCAGATATCTCTGATCAGGAGTAATACATGACCACACCTTCTAATACAGCCTGTGCACAGAGGCCATAGTTGTGGTTCATAGGCTTCACAGCTGGGTAGGACTCTCATGAACTGCTTGTCTTCTTTGGTGACAGCACCTTCTGGAACAATGGAAGCCAGTCCTCAGAGAGAAGGCTGTCACTTAAGATGAAGACTTGAATCTTCACATTCCTGTGTCCATAAAACATGGGGACTTCAGCAACAGATTTACGTTCCACCTTTCGAAGCAACAGCCTATATTTGTGTGTGTGTGTGTGTGTGTGTGTGTGTGTGTGTGTTGTATGTAATTTATATTACTATGAAATAATATGATAATCTAAGGCTTTTCTAAATATTCTTAGTTTGATTTATCTCTCCTTGCTCCCTCTTCTTCAAGATATTAAGTTAAATGAAGAAGAAAAAGAAGAACTTCAATGTAATATCATTAATTCTTAATATAGAAAACTTGCAACTGGAGTGTTATTTACTTTTAAAATATAAAATTGTATATGATAATTACAATTATATAATGGAACAGAAAAATATTAGGGTATTTGTACTTTGTTATGAAAATGGTATAATTAAAAATATAAGTGCCCTGAACCAGAATGGTATTAATAAAGGAAAAAAGGTTGCAATGATTTTATCCAGAAAAAGCATTACCTGGCAACATTTGAAGAAATGTGATCAAGAGTATTTTAAAGGACATTCTAAAAATGGCTTCATAAGACTGGTGACACACACACGTCTCCCAGAAATTGTAGGCAGATGCCATAGAATATCTGTGAATTTCAGGCCAGCATGATGTACGTAGCAAGATACACAGACCTGTAGAGAACAGTGTCTCCAAAAAATAAAAATTAAAACAAATGCAAATAAACAAGAAGAGTTTCTTCATTGACAAGAAAAAAATGACTAGGAGGAGACAAAAGACCATATGTTTCAGAGGTCTGAGGACAAGGCTAACACTAGAAGATACAGGGTTGTCATTAATCTGGTGTTGAAATGTTTTAAATACTGGCTTCCAAGATCTGGTTGCCCCCAGTAAGAATGTGCTCACACATACCATGTGATGGTATGTAGAACTTGCTCCCCAATTTAAAGCTATTGTTTAAATAAAGGCAGAGTACCTGTTACCAAGCTGGGGAACACAGGTAAGGACCAGGAGAGAAAAAAAGAGAGAGAGAGAGGAGGAGGAAAACAGAGGATACATGAGGTCTCTATTAGATGCAATGGGTAGAAGCATGTGCCTAGTGAAATGCTGACCCACCCACCCCCACCCCCAGTACAGACTGCTGGAACAGAAGTAACCCAGGCAAGACTCAAACAGCAAGTGTTTGGGGAAGACAGAATTAGGAGTCTAGTGAACAGAAATATAGATTACGAGTAATCCCCTACCATTGATTTTCAAGAGCTGATTAAATAAATCCAGAGGTCTGTGCCTCAGTTATTAGGGGGCTGGCCATGTCATTTAATAATAATAGAAATTATTAAAATTAATGTCTAATATAGTTTAAAGGTAAGAAGAAGCCACCCTGATTTAGATAAGAAATTATTGCTGGAAATTTTTTAAATTTATGAAATAAGTTTTTGCTGTAAATAAAGACATTGCTCCGAAAATGTTTATTAGCAGAAATTGGAGCTACAGAAAAGCAAAGACAACGATGAACTTACTTTGAGAAATGTTCTCTTTGAGATATTACTAACTTAGGCTCATAAGTTTTAAAACTTTTGTATAAATCTCCTTTTAGGGAATGAGCTTTATCTAAAGGTGTAAAGAAAGGAAAAGTGATGAATAAATATCCGCTAGGCTTCAGGTCATATTTAATCTACCCACTGTGTGACAAAAATAAACTCTAAATTCTCAGCTTGAAGCCCGTTTGCCAAAATCATAATGGCCTTACTAAACATTTCTCAAGTTAAGCACAACTCACAGTTTTCGTTTCCTTAAAAGAGTTTCATGAAAGAAAAACAATGCAATTATACTGCAAATCAAAATGTCAAATACTGTGTGGACCTTAGCAATACGTTAAAATTGTGTTTCATAAGTAGATCAATGGAATAGAATTGAAGATCCAGAAATGAATCCACACACCTATGGTCACTTGATTTTTGACAAGGGGGCTAAAACCATCCAGTGGAAAAAAGACAGCCTTTTCAACCAATGGTGCTGGCACAACTGGCAGCTATCATGTAGAAGAATGAGAATCGATCCATTCTTATCTCCTTCTACAAAGCTCAAGTCTAAGTGGATCAAAGACCTCCACATAAAACCAGAGACACTGAAATTGACAGAGGAAAAAGTGGGGAAAAACCTCGAAGATATG
>NC_034600.1:64367093-64386942 GCF_900095145.1 Mus pahari
CCTTGGTCTTGCAAACTTTATATGACCCAACACAGGGGTCTACAAAGTGAGTTCCAGGACACCCAGGGTTACACAGAGAAACCCTGTCTCAAAATCCAAATGAATAAATAAATAAATAAATAAATAAATAAATAAATAAATAGTGTTTCACAGTAAATATCTATAGTTCTGCCTCTTGCTCTAGTAAATAAATACCTAAGCAAATCTAGAGGAATCAAATAATCTTCACTAAGCTATGTATTCAGTACATATATTTAGTATATATTTCAGATCAGATGTTGCAAGGTTATGTGAATAAGTAATGTCTGACTCTATTATTAGAACATGCACATTGAAAGCAAATATTGTAGTAACATTCAAACACTGTAGAAATATTTTTCTCTGAGTTCTGACAAGAATGCTGATAAGATGTTACATACATTTGCTCCCATAATTTGAGAGGTAGATACAGGAAAAACAAGTGTCCAACATAATGGTTGGCTGCAAAGAGAGTTAAAGGCCAGTCTGAGTTCCATGGGCTCCAAGAAACTGTTTCCCAAAAAGCAAAGAAAACAGTATGTGAAGTTACATCTATGGTTTAGTGAACTATAAACACTACAGATGGGGGAAGCGGATGAATCAGTTCAAGGTAGCATACATGAATGCACTACACAACTATTCAGTAACGATTTAAACTTAAGGCACAGTTACTATATGACTAATTTTCATTACACTCAAAATGTATCTCCAGAGGGCCATAACTCTGTGCACACAGTAATTCCCAGTACAAAAGACAGAAGTTCATATGCCTTAGTCAGGCCTGAGATCAGCTGGTCACAATGAATTTAAGCTACTTTGTATAACCTTGTTATAGGTAGTAAGGACTAGTACTAATGCATTTTGCTCTTTCTATCCTAGAAAGTTGTGTGAGAAGGAACTTATAAAGATCCTGTACAGGAAGCAGAATAGTAAGCAACAGTTGATTAGGTTCCAATAAAGAGATTGAAGGAAACTAAGACAGTGGCTGTGGGTTAGATGTGAGAAGATGAATGAGAAGAAACAGGGATGGATTTCAATATCAATATTAATTCTTGGTCACATATTGTAGTTTAGAACAAATTTTGAAAGACCAGTCTATTATAGACTGTTCCTGTATTTACCATTCCTTTATTTATTGAGTATTCTCTGTATCAGTCGTGTGGGAATTGCAACAAATAAACGCTTTCCCAGTTGCTGTGATAAAAAAGCGAAGTTTTTTTTTTTTTTTTTTTTTTTTTTTTTTTTTTTTTTTTATTTTTTTTTTCTCTTGTGGAGCAAGGGCCCCATAAAGGAACCGTTTAGAATTAGGACACATAATCTGATACATGCCTGAAAGCAGTGTTTCAGAGAAAACAAGAGAACTGATATGCATCCAATATTGCAAACTAAAGTACCCCATTTTCTTGTGTCTGAATCCAATTTCCAAATTCATTATTTCCAGCTTTTGCAGCCACATAAATAAGATAAAGGCACACTACAAACCTTGCTGATCTTCTGCCCTACAATATCATCTTTCGCCAACCTGCTTTGGAGAGGTGCTTTTGTGTTTCAAGTTAAGGTCTTGCTTGGCAGTGCTGCTTTCTCCTACATTGTTCCAGGACAGTGTGGAGTTTGAGGAAATGGAATTTTTATACCCTTTTAATCCTCTTGGCTACTGATGCACTGATATTTTGGCACTCCCAGTAAGATCGCACAGCTTCTCTGCAGTGCGTTTTATTTTTAGAAAATTCCTTCAGCTCTCTATCTGCCTCTGTCATCTTGCACCCAGGTGACAGACACACACACACACACACACACACACACACACACACACATGGAGAGGGATCCCGTTTTTAGATGTACTTTTAGGGACTTGAACAGTCTCACTCTTATACTAAGCAAACTGAAGTTTTAAAAAAAAAAATGTCTAAATTTTCTATAATGACCTTACTCTGAAAAAATTGACCTCATTATTGATTGATTCAGAACAGAGAATTTGTGTTTTGGCACTTCATTTAAGTAATAACGCTTCAAAAATAATTTACTAGTCATAACAGTGAAAATCTGGCTACAATTTTAGCTCCAAATGTATACTCAAGCATTGTTAGCTAATACTGATGGCTGATTTATGATATGATTTAAATGATGTAGTGACTGAACCATACTAGAACAAATAGATATCAATGAACTGCACATAAGACATAAATCCACTTTTGATGTGGAACTACTTTATTATTAGTCTTCAAAACATCTGATTAGAACAAAGGGTCTCTTGACAAATCTTAAAACTAATTCAAATCTATTTCAAAACATCTTAAAATCTCCCAAAGAACCATAGGCAGAAGGGACAGGGTAGGGAAGGTGGTAAAAGTTTAGCAAGTATATAAATGCAGGTCTTGCTTTGTATTCACTCAGCCTCCAGGAAAACTAAGCCCTGCTTCAAGATACATAGAAAGTACTCCAGTGTGATTTGTTCAATCCATAAAGAATAGATTAAGAAATATGTTATGCACAAGGATAATTTATAAAGTACAAGTCTCTCTTCCATCAAAACCGAGGGCCCATACCTTTGAACAACAATCTCTGGGAATTGCAGTGAGATTTCCTTTAATGAAATAGTTGTCAGTCTCTGTCAAATAAATGCTTTGTATGGACAGCAAGCCAATGCCTGGCACAAAATTCAGTGTTATTTATCAATTATTCACATATCTTTGTCTGTTGGAAGCCCCTGGAAGGGCAGATAAGCCACAGTTCTCATTGCTCTCATGGAGAAAACATTGGCCTTTTGCTTTAGACAAAGTTCTCTGTATGATGTTGTCAAAGCCTAAATGGTTCAGCACATTTTATTAGATGTGAATTTAAGCATTACAGTCATGTTCAGGAGAATCTTGTAACAAAATATGTTAAATTGTTAAATTAAGCAAGGGTGCCATATATAACACATTTAAATAAATTGTGTGACATTTATTTCTACAGTACCCGAAGAAGGAACACGGAGTCAAGCTCAGATAATTTTCTTACCACAGCTGCTCTCAAGAGCGGTGCCAAGTATGTCGGGCTAACCTGCAAGGTTCTAAAGATCGCTTGAAGTCCAAATTATTTTCATAGCAATAATACGTAATAGGCCTTATTGCCATACGATGCAAGAGTAATGACAAAGGAAACTTGGTAATTTCATACTGACAACGGTTGAAGGGAAGCTGTACTGCCAATTATGTTTGTATCACCACCGAGTGTTTGGGAGACAAACACCTAATCTCGAATTGCAGATTGCTCTAATTTCTGTTCTGTTGTCCTGTTAAAGCACCTTAGGCCAGGAACTTTATTTCACTCCATACTTCTAAATAAATATCTGTTACCGAAGGCAATAGACAAATCCTTGAGGCAGGAAAGAAGAGAGAAAACATGGAAGGAAAACTGTTTAATGAACCCTCTGCCTGGCTCATGCTCAGCTAACTTCCTAACGGCCCAGGCCCACCTGCCTAGGGAGAGTGTCAAGTTGACACTAAAACCTCCCAGTATATTGACAGGAAATTGTCATTAATTTTATTAGACCTCTGAGTACCTGCCCTTTTGATTTTGTGCCTTATAAACGGGAGATCCTACAACGTAGTAAGCCTGCTATTTAAAAATGTGTTCCGTTGTCTTGAAGAGAAGCATTTTTTTTTTCAAGCTGTGGAGCTACAGCCTGAATCAGGCGACTTCCCCAATAAAAGAACATTTTACTCAAAGAACTTTTTTTATAGTTTTTCTCTTGTCATTCAAATTTGAGTATTTGTCAGGTGCTTGCAGAAACTAAATGAAGTGGACATGTCCCTGTAAAGGAAAGAACTAAATGCATTTGCTGTTACTGGTATAATTAGAATCTTGTCTGGGGAAAAGTGGATATTTTGACTATGAGTATCACAGCATCCTTAATGCATTTGTGGGATCCGAGTTCACATAAACAGATACTATATTAAAACATTGTTATGATCAACTTTTTCACTGTATGCAAGAATTGTACAATCATGAAAAGTATTTTCCAAATGATACATATAGTGCTTTAGTAATATATGCTAATTAGATGCATTAGAAGGCAACCTACACCAAGAGATTTCAAAGTCTCAAAGGATGAGATGCGCTGTGGATAGGCTTGGTGCTGTTCTCGTGAACCAATCCCCTAATGAATAAAGGAGACAATCACTGGGTGAGTAGGGAAGGATTTCCAGGTTGGACAGAGGAAGAGAGGAAGCAGGAGAGATTTAGGTCCTTTTGGGACAGGGAACAAGATTAGAACTTTAGTTGCTGCACCCAACAACCCATCGTGTTGTTTCTGAACTAAGTTTGTGTTGTGTTTCCATCATGTGGTGCCTTGTCGGGGTTCAAGAGGGAAAGGTGGGTTTGCCTGACATGCATCATAAAGGCTTTGGGGTATTTGAAGCACAAGGCTTTACCATGGAATCCTCACAGTCTCCTCAAATAATGTATCCCTGAACAAAATTCAAAGTTATGCAATTAATATATATTTATATATGTATGTATATATGTATGTGTATGTGTATGTGTATGTGTATGTGTATATGCCAGACTTGTATGGGATCTTTTCTATCTGGAGTGATTAAGCATTTTTCCTTGTCTCAATATGAAATCTGTTTAGGTCCAGTGAGTGAGTGAATAAAGAAAATGTATAAACATTGGGATTTTGTCCAATCACAAGAAAATGAATGAATTATGTCAACTGCAGGGGAAAAAAAAAAATGAACCATAATACTGTTGCTGGCTTCTTCCCATTCACCCATACCCAAATGCTTCCTGCTGTTTCTTTTGCACCTCTAGTACCTGGCACTTCCTTGCTGCAGTGCCCATAGATACTTCAGGGGTAGCTCCAGTCAAGAGAAATGACACCTGTCTGGAACATCAGGACATTTTACTTTTTGATCCAAATTTCTACCATACCATACCCAGTTACATTTCTACTAGGCCTATGCCAACAATGTTCCAATGTGTTGTCAATGAAACTGTTTCTGCATTACTTGCTTTATTCGCTCTATTCTCTCTAGATAGATAGATAGATAGATAGATAGATAGATAGATAGATAGATAGATAGATAGATAGATAGATATCCCTGCATAGACTTCCCCTTGCCAGGTTTAGGTTCTGTACACCCCCTGTGAATGTTCCACAGATCTATCTCTATGTGGAAAGAAAGGCGGCGGGGCTGCTGCAGATCAGAAGAAGATGAGAGAACAAGTGATGCTCCTCCTTTTGCTGAAAAGAATAGGACCTGCCATCTCCCTTGGATATTCTGGGGCCACAACAGCTGTCTTAGTTCAAACACATCATCTGGCTGGAGACTACCATGACAAGCTTAATCAGGTGATGACAAGCTTGAATTCCTCGAGGGACAGATAATGTAGTGCTCCAAAATGGAAGAGCACAGGACTTGGTAACTACTGAATATGGTGGAACATGTGTTTGAAGTTAAGAATGTCATTTCTACTTTAATGAATCTAATCTGGTAGATCAAAAGGTGAAAACCCTTAACAGCTTACACAATGATCTCATGGTCCATTATCAACCCCAAGAACCTCTGTCTTTGTTCCAAAACTGTTTTATTTTCTTGACTCCTACTCTTTGTAAGACCCTGCAGTACGTTATGTTCTATTTTGATGCTTTCTCCCTGTATTATACATTTTCTCCAATGACCAATTATTACCATCACTAGAATTACCACCATAACTTTGTGAAAACCCCCTATAAACTGTTGGTTTATTAAGGTCTTTATGGGTGAAATCATTTTGTATGTGTTTACTGTTGTTCTACATTCCTGGAGAAAACATTCAATAAAATACCAAAACAGCTCATTGTTCTCAAGCAGAGAACAAGCCGTCAAATGCATTTCTAAGAAAGAGGACGGAATAGAATATCTTAAGCAAACTAGGCCAGACTCAGAAAAAAAAAAAAAAAAAAAAAAAAGAGTGTCGTGTATGTGATGGTTTACACTGATTGCCAACATGAAAAGATCTAGAGTATCTTAGAAGCCAAGTCTCTGGCTGTGATAATGAGGAAATGTGCAAACTCAACAAATAAGGTAAGAAGGCTCTGACTAAATGGGCCAGGCCCATAGGGTCTGGGACTGTGTATGAACATGAAAGTCGGCTGAGACCCAACATCCGCCGTCTTTGCTTCTTGCCTGGACCCAATGTTAACCAGTTATCTCAAGTCGCAGTTGCCCTGATTTCTGTGTCATATCTGATACCCTCACACTGGGAGCTCAGTGAAAATGCTTCCTCTTGAATTTCTTTAACCAGATACTTTGTCATAGCATTGAGAAAACAAAAGGGAATGGTTTCCCTCTTGTATGTGAAATCCAGATTTAAAACAAAGAAAGACATGAGGGTAGAACGTGCCTCTTTGGACGTAGTAATGGGATTCATGGGAGGGAAAACGGGAAGGCAAGGGAGTGGATGGGGATTAAGTCTATTTTATACACATCTACAAGGGTCACAATTAAACCACTGTCCTTTCTAATTAATATATGCCACTACAAAAAGGCTTGCAAAACAAGAACAAAGGCAATTAAAGTCTCTGGTGTACCCTGAATGAATAGTTAGTAATTGTGGCATAATTCAGCCTCAATCCCAAATTAGTCCACAGATTAGAAGAACTGGTATCTCCAGGTTATAGAAGAATGTTAGAATTATAGAAGAGAATGTAGATTTGTCTTTTCCAAGCAATGGTCTCCCTAGGAAATCTTCTGGTCACCTACACAGATTGGCTAAGGCCTGCCCACACTGATGCATTAATTCTTTTTTATTTTCTTAACTAAGTCCATACGGACCCATGTGCCACTCTTTTAGAAGTATATTTAAGAATAAATCAAATAATATTTTATAAGATATCTGAGATATGCTAACATGTAAAATTAACCATTACATGATCAATTATATTAAGATTTCCTATAAAGGGGGGTGCTTTTCATTTCAAATAATCCAAACAGGGAAAGGAAGGAGGATATAAAACACAATGATTTAAACAACAAAAATAATGACATTGCTACTTGTTTTACATTTCAGTAATTACTGAAATTTTCACTCACATTTTCTTTTACTTTATAATTATATCTACAGCTGTATGCTATGGGAATGTTTTCCTTATTAACAACAGCACTTTTATATTAGAAAAATTCAACAATCCTCAAATTGTTAATCCCCTGTCAATATGAAACCATCTGGTGTCAATTTCTGTGTAACAGGGTAATATGTGAGTCACTCATGTTCCACACAACCTGCTCAGTGTTGATAATTAGTGAAATTTTATTAATTTTTTTGTGTATAGAGTAAAGGTATTGTTTTAGATAGGATTTTGTCCATTTTTTTCTTGAAGCTTTAGTTACGATTTAGAGGGTTGTTTGTGTCAGAGAGAATGACATTTTCCAAGAGTGAATACAAGAGGAAGCTCACAAGACAATGCTTTCATATACCATACCTGACATAATTGTAAGTATAGCAGGGAGATTTACAATAGTTTAGAATCCTCAGATTTTATCTCCTATTGTGTTTCCAAATAAACTGTAGCATTCTCAAATGAAGTAAGGGAAAACTAGGTTATTAAAAATGTATTACTGTGTGATCAAATGTGTATTCAAAAGATACCAATATTCTGCTTAATCTTTTTGCAAATAGAGATATTGAATACTTATATCTTCTGTCTTTTCTAAACCTTTATATTATTGTCTATAGATATCTCCCTTTTTATTATGATGCTGACATTCCAAATTTTTATTCTATTATTTCTTAATAGTCATTATTCCTGACTTTCTTACTATAAACGGTAGTGATGGGGTAATTCGGGTATCATGACTTTCAGAACTTCAGTTGTTTGTTTTTTCTGTTACATGCACACATAGTAATCTTGTTAATACATTTCTAAAATTTGGGAAATAATCCACTCTGGAAACCAAGTTCAAACCAGCAAAAGTATCTTATTTGAGAAACTAATAAATCAGAGAGATGGCTATGTTTGTGGTTCAAATCTCATGTGTGTGTTTGTGTGTGTGTGTGTGTGTGTGTGTGTGTGTGTGTAAAGGGTGGGCAGGGCAGTTGGACAGGCAGGACAGAACAACCTTTTAAGAAAGAAAACTGGAAATTAGGAGGGATAACGGGCATCCAGTATATTTTATGCTTACATTGGGTACCTCACACCTGGTATTTCTTGTGGGTTTCCTTATTAAGAGTGGTTTCCTTGAGGGACTGTTGGAAGGGTCCTTGGCTGAGAACTAAGCAATGGAGCATAGGGTATAATATTGAAATGTAGGCTCATTCAGGACACCTAGGGTCAGAAGTCATTTCCTGGAATTCAGCTGTTTCTTTGAATTTAGCCGAGTACAAAATGGAGACTAGATAGAAGATGGAGTCCCTGTAGCTAAGGAGACCCTCAACACTTTCAAAAAGAGAAAACCCCCAGAAATTCAATGCACAGTGCTAAGAGAGTAGTATATACAATGTAATCTAGGAAAGTAATTTATTATTTATATTAAATATCACTATTCTTGGTAGTACAATATTTTAAAAGAGAACTAATGTCTTTATTTAGATGAGCATATAACACTTTTCTTCTGTTGCCAATCAGGAGATATTTTAGAATTTGGCATATGATTTGAAGTTCGCATAGTTCACTGCTAGCATTCATCTTGCTGTGTGATAGGGCAAGAGATGGTCTAGCTGAGAAAAAGAGAGGTAATGTCACAGTAATTAAGCAAGAAAACAAAACAAAGAAAATACCACCTTGATTAAATGCATTAGCATTCTATTTTTTTTCCTCCAGCTTCCAGACTTGGTCAAAGGAAGGCTATAGATAAACTATCTTTGCCTTTTGTAACAAGTTCTACGGAAGGGATGGGCTTGACATACATCAGCAAGTGTTTACAACTTCACAGGCTGAAGGCATCTACTCTAAAAGGGGTTCCTTAAGGATGGGAGACCCAGGAATATCCCTGTGACTGAAAGAAATAGGTCACCTACGTGTTCACTTAGAAATCCCTTCTTCTCCCAGAAAGTCACCTTCACAAAGTCTTATCCTATCTTTTCCTCTTTTACACTTAGTGTGAATATAACGTCTCTATCTCCAAAGCCTATAGAAAGTAGTAGAAGAGAGTGCAAAAGCTAAAAACATACAGGGCTTTGGAGTTCATATAGGATAGAGATTTACCATTTTGTTCCATTTTTATTTGTACAGAAGTCTTTCTTCTGGTTCTTTATTTGGAAACTATCATGTCATCTGTATTCTAATAATACCACAGCAAATATCCGTACTTTTACTAACTTGTAATACAATAATCTCAGAGTTCTTTAAGCCATGAATTTGTTAGGAGTCTCACTTCAATATTATCATAGATACATTTAATGCTTTCAAGAAACTGTAGGACAAATCTAGTTCTAGTGGAAAATCTCATATTCTATAAGCCATCCATATATGATCCTGAGGCCGAAGCCCCTTTTCTCTATCTCAGATGTCATAATTATTACATTACAACTGAGAATAATAGTTGTTCTCCTGTCTTCATATATAGAAAAGATTAAGAGATTTCAAAAATTCAAGCAATTAAATTGGTCAAGTTTGGACAATTCATCTAAAATATAACTAAATTAACCAAATCTAAAGACTTTGGCCATATAGAAAAATATATGCAACATTTCAGGGAGAAACTAAGCCTTTTTATCTCTTTAAGTTCAATTTTCTACTCTATACACGCACCATCAAAAAATGTCATCTTGTCCCTGAAAACAGTTTTATTTTTCTTTATTTCCTCACATTAACTCTTTTTCAGACTTTTCTTGTAATGATAATTAGCAAAAATAAACAATTAAACTGTGATTGGATGATTTTAAACATCTCCTTTTCCAGTTTAGTTTAGCGTTCAAGTTTCATTCTCTTTGGTAAGGAGTAACGCAAATAGCTAAGAGACTTTAGACAATTAAGTTTGATGTGCACATTTTTAATTCTCTCAACTGTGATAATGTACTGATCTGCATTGTGCATATTAAAGACCCACACTGAACAGAGGCTCTTCTTCCAAAGATGCAAACACAAACAGTTGTAACCAAATTGAGATAAAATGTGACCTCTCCCAACTCTACTAGACTTACAGTCTATTTTATTACTCTTCCAAACATAGTTCTCTATCAAAAATTGTAGCTTGATCATAACATATGCAAACCCTGCTCAGAATTGTATTCATCCCTATCACATACCAATAAATAATATATGTTACATTTGTATAATAGATTATCGTTTCTTTGCTTTCTGAAAATATAAGAATAAAATGCATGTGAAGCTTAATGGTGTTCTAAAAGAAAAATAAATCTCATTTATTTTAAATAAATCATAGGGTTATATATGATTCCTAGCATTCTGAAATAATGTTTGAATATGCTCTTTATATTAGCACTGAGTGGGAAAATGTACCTGGATACTAAATTCTTTCAAGGAAGATGTGTGATTGGATCCTTGTGACTAATCATTTCCAAGCAAGATAATAATGCAAAAGGCTGGGAATATTGCTTCAGATTTGAAGCATATCTACCAAGCAAAATTGACTTCCTATTCTTTTCTTATTCGACATTGTTAATACACATATTATCTGTCTACATGGGGAAATATCATGTCTCTGAAATAGATGATTTAATAGAGTTGAGATGGTTTTGAAAATCTCATGTAATGTATTTTTTTAAAAGATGGCAGGTAAATGAGTAAGTTGTAACTGCTATTTATGTGCTTCATTTTTACAGAAAACAGGCCACACTGGTTTGCATGACTTCACTTTATTTCTTGTATTTACCTTATAAACTTTTCATGTATTTTACATTTATAAAACACAGACAAATTGTGCTTGCATACCTTTATGTGGTGGCAGATTAATACAATAAGGAGTATGAATTAAAAGGTGAGTAACTACAGGAAAGAGGCATCCCATATTTAAGGGACCCCTTTGAATTTTTAGCACTGGAATGTTCCTGTTAAGCAACAGGAGTTGGAGAAGGGACTGAAGGAGCTGGGGCGGGGTTACAGCCCCATGGAGGGAGCAACAGTGTCAACAGGTCAGAAGTCCCCAGGGCTCCAGGCCAAAGAGGAGGGACCCATGGCTCTGTTTGCACCCATGGTAGAAGATGGACTTGTTGGACATCA
The DNA here is from genome assembly GCF_900095145.1 of Mus pahari. Lineage (NCBI taxonomy): Eukaryota > Metazoa > Chordata > Mammalia > Rodentia > Muridae > Mus > Mus pahari. Next base: position 64,378,261 of record NC_034600.1, read on the forward strand.
GTAGGAGGAGAGACCCTTGGCCCTGGAGGGTGTTTGATGCCCCAGTGTAGGGGAATGCCAGGGAGGAAAGACTGGAGTGGGTGGGTGGATGGGAGAGCATCCTCATAGAGGCAGGGTTAAGGGGATTGGGATAGGGAGTTTCTGGAGGGGAGACATGGAAAGGGGAAAACATTTAAAATGAAAATAAAGAAAATATCCAATAAAAGGAAAAAAAAAACCTAACAGTAGTAAATGATAAGTATTTGATATCTAAGTGCTCAAGGCAAGGACCAGATAACTCGCTTTTTTCTTTGCTTTGAGTGAAAATAAATGGGGGTTTAATTCTGTTGCTGTGCATATCATTTATAATTCTACATGCTTGAAACACCCAAGGAAAAAGAACTTCAGACCAAGGATACAAACTTGTACCTGTAAAAATTACTGCAAAGATATAGTTCTGAAGAACCTGCTAGCATAATCGGAAGGCCCTCTCAATGGAGTAGTAAGGGACGAGAATTTGCCTGAACTGTAGTAAGTGACTTTCATGCAGTTTAGATAGAAGTAGGGATGATTACTTTAGGATACAATTTCCCTGCATGTTAGCTATTTTTTCAGTCTCATTTACTCTCTTCTCCCAAGCTGATCCAAGTAAGATTATTGGTTACAAATATAAATGAACAATTCTGGGGTTAGTAAGTTTTGTATCTTTGAAGAAAGTTTGAAAGCTTTCCTCATAATCAGGGAGATGGGTAAGGCCAATTCCAATCATGGCTACTTCTATGCTGTCTTTAATTTTTTTGTAAAGATCAGGATCAGGTAGAACTGCATCTATTAAAAGATGAAACTACTTTCTCTCAGGAATCCTCAAAAAAAAAAAAAAAAGACTCTTTAAGACAAAAAAGTGGTATGAGCTGCAAAAATAATAGAAGCAAAATTTATGAGAAACTTAAAAGCATATTGTAAATATAGCCTAGAAAAGAGAATAGAAGTATACAACCTTCTAATTAATTTATACAAGTTGAGGATGTATAATTACAAATTATAAGTTCGAGAGTGTAGCCAGGAGGCTCGGACCAAGCAGGGCTTTCCTTGCAGTGGATTGTGTAGAGTGTACAGCCAGTCTCTTGTCTTCTGTTCGGCATGGCATCTTCTGATATTCAGGTGAAAGAGCTGGAGAAGTGCGCTTCAGGGCAGGCTTTTGAGCTGATTCTCAGCCCCTGGTCAAAAGAATCTGTCCCCGATCCCCCCCCCCCCAAAAAAAAAAAAGAAGAAGAAGGACCTTTCCCTGGAGAAAATCCAGAAGAAATGAGAAGCCGCAGAAGAAAGATGCAAGTCTCGTGAAGCGGAAGTCTTGAAGCAGCTTGCGGAGAAAGGGGAGCACGAAGAGGAGGTGCTCCATAAAGCCATCGAGGAGAACAACAACTTCAGCAAGATGGCTGAGGAGAAGCTGACCCACAAACTAGAGACTAACAAAGAGAACCGGGAGGCGCAGTTGTTGGCCAAGCCGGAGCGCTTGCGAGAAGGACAAGCCTGTTGAAGAGGTGCGGAAGAACAAAGAATCCAAAGACCCTGCGGATGAGACCGAGGCTGACTACATTGTCCCGAGAACTGACTTTCTCCCCAACCCCTTCCTAAATATCCAAAGGCTGTACTGGCCAGTGTCATTTACTTTTCCCTCCTGACAGATATTCTAGAAGCAAATGTAGGACCTTATAGGTTGATCCAGAGAGTGAGGTGTTTTAGGGGCACAAGGGGAGAAACTGAAAGTGTTTTACTCTTTCTTAAAGTGTTGGTCTTTCTAATGTAGCTATTTTTCTCGTTGCATCTTTTCCACTCGGGCACAATCGGTGTGCTGGGTTAATGGCTAGTACTGTATTGACTGTGGAAGACGTTTGTGAATAGTATGTAGTGGCTTCTTCCAACCCATTCGATGCTGAATATCTGTTCACTTTGCGATCCCAATTCTGGCCCAATCTCACCAGATACTACTGTACTTGAATGGTTAATTAACTGCACAGTGCTGTTAAAAAAATAAAATTATAAGTTCTTGTTCCTAAGCTAAGTGAAATAATATGCCTTTATTTGCTTTAAGCAAAGCAAACAAACAACAAAATAACTTGGATGACGAAAGATCCTTTGTCAGCGTGAGTATTGCATTGGCTCACCTAGTAAACTTTTTGAGCGTAAAATTTGAAAATAATCCTTTTAAAATGTATATTCTTTTTTTTTCTCTAAAAATTTTGACAGCCAGACCACCACACATATAAATCAGCCCTACCTAACGTCAACCTTATCCTTGGAAGGGGTAGGAAAAGAAGGGAGGGGGCAAGATCTATGTCAAACAAAGCAGAAACGGAGTTCAATCAGCTCTACGATCAAGCAAGTTGTCATTGACAAATGCAGAAATATTTAAATGGTCAAATGGAATAACTAATAACTCAATGGCTATATCACACAAAAATAAGAAAATAGAAAGGGTGCCGCAACTGGGAAAGGACAATACATTCAGAAATAGGAAGGTTTTTAAATAATTTACAATAGTGTAGTATTTTTTTAAATATTTATTTTTTTAAATAAAAAATTTAACAATACTTATATGCTCAGAAAAGCCCAAAATGCTACTACCATTCCTAATGTAAGGATTAAATTGTGGGTCATGTTAGAACAAACAACTGAGTAAGTATGGAATGTGTTTATTTTGGTTTTTAATTAAAAGAAAAGAACCCCCAGAGTGTTGGGGATATAGTTTAATTGTGGAGAAATTCTTTAGTCTGTGAGAACCCTAAGTTGGAGCCATATCAAGACTTGGACACACATGCACACACACTCATATGTGCTAGCAACATGTTCTGTAAATGCAAAGTTTAAAAAACAAATTTATATCCCACCTTTTCATTAAACTTTAGGGTTTTAAAATCAAGTATAAAATAAATCTCACCAGTGATAAACAGGCAAAGCAATATACAATTGCCAAAGAAATGAAACAAATGATACAACAATGTACATAATTTGTATTCATACATAAACATATATAGAGAAAAGATTCGTGAGCAGATGCAAGCTCAGTTACAAAGTTCAAATAAAAAAAGTTAAAATTTAAAAGTTCCCCAGAGTTAAACAACTGGAAAGTGACATCATAATGTATAATGTCATAAAGTGAGGATTAAAATTGAGACTTTAGAGTCCTCTTTAAAATGAAGGCAAGAGCAATTATAATAAACTTTGAAGTTTCTTGATAGAATAATACATGTATATTTATCTGTTTATTTTGGAGACACACATAAATACTGAAATATACATCAGTATACACAGAAACACTGACTTTTATATTCATAAATCAAGCGTCTAATTGTCTGCTTGGTATGGGGATCCAAGGCCTATTGCTATTGCCTAAGAAGCTTTGAAGGACATTTAAGGATTGGCAAGGTCTATAGCCAGTTTAGCTGGTCAGAATGAGGTTAGGGTAGTTTTGGTCTCTAGGAATGTGATAGGAGGAAAGAATTAGATCATATCTTCTGCTAGAGTAAAGCCTATATCTCTTAAAGCCTTTGTGTCTTGTTGTTTAAGGTATTCTAGAGGTAGTTTTCCATCCTGTTTTTCATCTAGCCAAATTAGTAGTAAACCATGTAATGGGCTATATGGAGAATTGTTTGTTTGGTTTTTTTTTGGTTTTTTTTTTTTGAGACAGGGTTTCTCTATGTAGTCCTGGCTGTCCTGGAATTCACTTTGTAGACCAGGCTGGCCTCGAACTCAAAACTCCACCTGCCTCTGCCTCCCAAGTGGAGAATTGTTTTAAGATGCTGTTTCAATGGATGGGCTACTGTGAGTGTTCCTGCCGGGGAAACACTCCGGTCAAGGTTCATCCTGAAGGGCAGGAATATCCTAAAAGGGAATAGGCTGCGAAAAGGAAATGAAGCCAAGGCAATTTCATACTGGTCAAGGCTCGAAGTTTAATAACCGAACTCTGTTTAAGTAACATGGAAAAATCCCAGCCCCATCTTTAGTCTTTTGAAGTTGCCAGTGGCGGTCAGATCATAGGCGTGTCCAAGGGATCATAGGTGGGTCCAAGGATCGAGGTGGGGATGAGTGTCTGTTGACGTAGGCGGTCCAAGGATGCTGCCTTCTGGGAGATCAAAGGGGCTCCTCTTGGTAGGCAGTGGAGACACAGCAACTCTCTGTTGGGCCTCAGCACCTGTAGGGGGCTGGTGTTTTGAAGGAGAGTGATTAGTGGAAGTGGGAGACCCCAACACTACTGCTTCCTGTCAAGAAGTCAGACTGTGAGCTATGCCTCAGGGGAGTGTGCTCCACTCCACTCAAATCTACCTGCTGGCTATGAGTTATTTATCTTAGGTACTGAGAAAGCAAATTGTTTGCTTTGTTCATCAAATGGTATTGAAAAGAAACAATCTTTAATGCCCAGTACCAATATTGGGGTGTTTACAGGTGTGGCAGAGGAAAGGCAGAAATCATGCTGAGGTGAGCCCCAAGCTTTCACAGTTTTGTTGATTTCCCTTAAATCCTGGAGGAATCTCCAGGTCTTGTGCTTCATTTTAATTAGAGACCAGTGTTTTCTGCTTCTAGAGATATTTCTTATGTGATGTTTAGCTAATTGTTGCAAGATTATTAATTTCTCCCTAGTTAGAGGCAGTTCAACCCAGATGAAACCATCTGTCATCCGCACCAAGCAGGATGTAAGATACTTAACAGCAGCCCTTAGATTTGGGGCTCCCTTTGATCTTAGTGATTTTCTATTTGGGGACACTCATTTTGTTCTCCACTAGCAAGGACTGCAATTAAATTTTCTAAGATATCTCTACCTAGCAAGTTATTGGCCACATAGGCCACTTGTGGTCAGATGTTCCAATTCATTCCATCCAGATACATTCCCATTGATACAAATTTTCGGTAATAAATGCTGATAGGTTTAGGTTTATGAGTAGCTCCGTCATTTTTTGGGGCAGGCTTCCTTCCCATATCTAGCTTCTCCACTTTTAAAACATCTTGAATTGGAAAATGTTGCAGCTGCAAAGGCTTGTGCAAGGGAGGAGGCCTGATAAGAGGCAGGCCCCAAGTCTAGGGTAGCCAAGGTCCATTTGTTGTGATGTTAATTTTTTTACTCCCTGGGATGCCTGCCTGTCATCCAGTCTCAGATAAGATTGTTTGGCTTCTGGGTCTGGTATTTATCAGACTGAACTAGATTGTACCCTCAGTATAAAACCCAGGAGGGTGTCAGTTGGTCGTTGTTTTGAGAGGACCAGTGGGATGGTTTGTCCAGGTCCTGTGATCAAGGGAGTTAGACAGTCCCAGGCCAGGAGTATACATATGTAAACATGCTCCAAGCAGCCAACAGGGAGCAAAGCCTGTTGAATCCCTGTGGAGAAGTTACTCTGGCCAAACAGTTGGACATAATTCTAGTTTATTAATTGTGCTGGGTTTTTTTTTGCTTGATCTGTTGATTATGTATTTCATTTTTCTTATCCTACATTTGACATTCATCTCTAAATAGCATCTCCCATTGTAGGAAGAGAGGGCTGGGGGAAGAAGATGGACCAGTCCTGGGAGTTTTAAAAGTTCCTATTGGAACTTTGTACAAGAGATTTGTTGCATGAGGTATGGATTCCATCTTCTCAGTTTGGCATAGTCTGCTTCTGGGATAGGATACCAGGCCTGCAGGTATTTATTGCCTTGCTAGATCTTGATTAAAGGGAAGGTCCCTATGGGTGGAGGTCCTAGGGACCCAGGCCACAGAGGCTGAGGGAGCTGGGGCTAATTATTCCCAGGTCTCTGAGATACAGAGCTGCACAATGGCCATTGATGGTGGTGCTGAAGTTGTGAGAGGGTTTATTGATCATTAGGGATAATTGTTCATAGCATCTCTGGAGTTAAAGAGTTGCTTAATGACCATGGGTATTGGTGCATGGCCATTCTTAATTGGGGGAAGGTTTGTCTAGGTGTCTTTAAATTTTGGTTGTAATTTGTGGGTCTCTATCCTCTGTCACTAATGAAGGCTTAAAGGACAGAAGAGGAGGATAGATGGGGGGAGGGGTGTTGTGGGGTAGGGAGTAATTTCTTAATTAGATAGATAGCTTTTCCAAAGCAGCTAAATCAGCTATGGGACAATCGTCAGGGTCTTCCTCCTTTTTTGAGTCTTTTCCTTTGTCCTCTTGAATTTTTTCCTCTAATGAGTCATTTTGAGGCTTGGATTTTTCTCATAGGCATTGGCTAATGGCAGCTATCACAGGGAGGAAAGAGAGTGACACAGCACAGCCTTCCTTCCCGGGCTTCTTTCTTATGAGCCAGGTAGGCAACTCAGGTCCAGATGACTGGATCATAAATATCCAACGACAGGACCCATAATTTTAGTTGAAGCACTTCACTGCAGAATTCTAGGCCCTCTCTGGGAGGTCTTATGTCCTCTTGGTTTAAGTAAGGCTGACAGAAAACAAATTTGGAAATCCCTCTGGTGTGATGTCTAACTCCGTATGATAAAAGGAGGAAGTGTTGTTAGAGCAAAGGTCAATGTTCCTGATGCTCTTCTGCCAAAGGGGATTGGTGTGTCCCACTGAACACCAGCCTTACAGCAGATTACAAAACTTGCAGCTGTCTTTGTGACTTGTAAATAGTTGATGCATCACCAGTTTTTTTTTTTTTTTTTTTTGGTCAGAGGTTAAAAGGTCATATAGACTATATATATATCTATATATGATAGCACTAATTGTGCTATCAAGGTCTTGAAAGAGGGTAGGAGGACTCTTCAGCTAGTATTTGGGAGTAGCCCTGACCAAGAAGTGGCAGTTATTACACAAACTGTTTCCTGCTCTTCACAATGGCACAGATGAAACATATATCAAAGAAAGGGAAATAGCAGATCTATCCTCAGAGTGGGATGGTTTGGCAAGATGCTGCTACCCTCCAGTGTTTGAAAGGTATTCATGAATCTCCACCTTGTCCTGTGACCCACATTGGTCTCGATCGATCTGTGGCTTTCCCTACTCTCATAGCTCATTGGCCATATGGACCCTGAGGGCAGTGGGAGCAGAGACATAGAACTGGGAATTCAGAAGCTTGCTAAGTACTTATTGTAAATGACTACACTGAGACCTGGTATCAGGAGGCAGATCAACAGAGGATAAATCAAGGTATATAAAATTTGGTGAGAACAAGTGTAGAAACATCCAGGATGGGCAAAAGTCTTTGGCTGCGGGCTTAGGATGCCTGGGAAGCATCCTTATCATAGGGACACATTACAGGAATCTCAGGTGATGGCTTAACAGGTTTAATCAGAAGAAATTGATCCTGTAATCTAATGGAGGCTATGTGACATTCCTCAGGTAGAGTCATGTGTGGGGGCTTAGAACTCCCCAGACAATATCAGAGGAGGAGAAGCCTTGCTATTTTAGAGTACACCATTACTTGCAGAGCCCCAGAAGGCAACTGAGACAATGGTAGACTTCAACCTCAATTGGCAGTTTCCCCCCAGACTTACTTTCCAATTATGCTACCCCAAGTACAGTTGGAGCTTTAAACTCTGTGGAATCAAGCCAATGTGTAAGTGTACATGGGTTTCTGTCTTCACAGTGTCCTTGTCTAGTCTTCTGTAGGTATCATCTCCAGATAGGAACATACTGAATTTTCTGGCTAGGAAAGAGTTCATTTCTGTGTGCCATATTTCCAGCAGCAATTACAATTGTCACTTCTCCCTATGGCATGTCCTCTTCTAGGCTTGACCTGTGGTTTATTGAAAGACAACTGAGTTGTGAAATATAAAACAGTCATCCTCAGAAGAGGCCGACTAATTGGTTATCCTCTGCTATCTTTATTTGTAAGTTGGTCTCAGCAGGACTCAGAGTCCCTGTTGGGTTTCCATCTACATTTCTTCTTATAAAGGAAGAATTGGAAGAGTAACTAATTTTACAAATATGTCTAATGCAATGGATATGATAATCAAAAGGAATTTTTTTTTCAGACCATTAGAAAGCTATTGAATAAGGTCTCCATTTTCTGCATTCAAAATGAGAGTCACTGTTCAAGAAAAGCTATTTTGTCTCAAAGTTACTAGGATTTGAAAGGACTGGATTTGGGTATCTAGTGAAAAGAAAACATTTAGGATTCAGGTGTCTGAAATCCATGTAATGTTTACTGCTTCACATGATCCTTCACACATACATCCCTAATTTCTAATTGGAAAGACATCATTGCAATACAGAATTGCCACAGAAATTCACACTCTGGAGTGAGTGTGTAACCTTGTTTCTCAAGTTACCCTCCTCTAATGTTAAAAACTTTTCTGTCTCCAAAAGAGATCTCTGGAGCCCCGCCAGTTTGTAAACAACCACGGTTACTGGGCAGCTGAATTTGCCCAAATGAATGAAGCTTTAATTATCTCCAAAGCTTGATGTCAATTTGGGGGTAAGCTTTGTCTTTGAATGTAAATTAAACTTTTCAAGTGATTAGGGTAGTTTAAGACCTGCTGCATTTAATTTTCATAGCTAATTTTGTACTGGCTGTGTTCAGTCACTGTGGCTGGATTCCTTTCTGGAAATTTATACTGAAATATTAGAAAGTTGAAACATCTCAATGGAATTGTTTTTTTTTTTTTATTTATTATTATTTTCTTTATTTACATTTCAAATGCTATCCCGAAAGTTCCCTATATCCCCCCCCCCACCCCTGCTTCCCTACCCACTCACTCCCACTACTTGG
>NC_034600.1:64386953-64393283 GCF_900095145.1 Mus pahari
GGGAAGAACATGGAGGATGCCACCATTCCAGGAGACTGAGTTTCCTTGAACTTTTGCCTCGGGACAGCGCCCAGGTTTTTGGGGCCTGTTGGCGCTTGTCACTACTGGAAAGACTGTAGCATTTACGGTTTCAGGTCTGTCCACTTTGTACAAATAACTGATAAGGGGTTCATCCCTGGGAAAGGCATTTTATTCCCTCTGACAGTCATTACTGCCTACAAGTAGATGTTTTTCTAGGGTTGAATCACAATGACATGCTTCCTTTTCCATATTAAACTGCCTAGGATATTGCCATTAATCTGGTCTTATTTGGGCAGCTATTTGTAAGAATTTCTACTTCACACTAACCTCCTAGAGTTCTAACTTTTACAATCTTTTATCCCCTCTTCCATGGTGCTCTCTGAACCATAGACGCAGAAGCTCTGATACAGACATATTTTGAGGGGCTCAGTTTCCCAATCCTTTTTGGTCTCCAGTTGTTGGTTTTCTATGATAGTCTCAATTACTGTTAGGAGAGTCTTTGATGAGGGTGGGAGCCAAATTTACCTACAGATATAATAATAAGATTTGAGACGTAGTTAAGATTTTCATGCTTTAGCAAAGTGGCAAAACTTGATTCTCTTCTAAAGTCCCTGGCTTCACTAGCCCCAGAGTAGTTGGGTAGGTTTCTTGAATCAGGCATATTGTTTCTTCTATCGAAGGGCAGCTAGATCCAATTCCACAACTGTGGGTTACTACTAACTAATATTTGAGCTCCACTATTGCACCTACTATGTATTTCCTTCCATATTCACCATTGTTGTGATTCACAGATTTCAAAGCTTCAGAGGACTGCCAAATGTGTCCTGCCAATGGCAGCTTGAATAGTATTTTCTTTTATCATGGATGCTAGATCATAGAAATGAAACTTTCCAATTAGATGCAGCTCAAAGGACCTGACTTTTATGTCCTATGTTTGCAGCTTCTTCAGCAATAGTTGCTAACTTTCAACCTCTGAGAGGCAACCAAATAGTCCAATAGTTTATACTGGGAGTCACTTAGAATACTTTGACCAGTCATTCCGAAGGAGGCTTCTCTTGGATAGCTAGCACTGGAGTTTTTCAATGTTATTTGTTTTTGAGAAACATTGTCAGTCCAGGTGGAATAGCTTCCTTTAAAGTTTGTACTTGTGCATGAGTGTACACATGTACACATACACACACACACACACACACACACACACACACACACAAATGCACACATGCCTTTTGAGTAATTTTAGGTACATATAAAATAATATTCTTTGAAGCTTAATTAAGTTGTCATAATTTGCTCTTTCTCCTTCTTTCCCCTTCTGAATTGATCACTTCACCTTCTCGGTTGGATGCCCTGATGCTTTTCCCCCACTTCTTATCTCCTGTATCCTTTAAGTCCTCTCTCATGCTCAGCTCCCTACCACTGCCTGTGGTTCCTTTGTGCTTTCCTTGTTTCTGCGGTTACTGCATATTGTATATGAAGACGTGGAGGATGAGGAAAAGATGAGAGAGAACTCTCTCATATTTTTATAATCTGCTCTCATAATAATTTGGGTCACAGAGACTTCAGTAGTGATTTGCTTTCATTCTGAATTCCGACTGTCAAGAAGTGTCCATATGCAGGATGACTTTTTCAGATGCAGAACTTTGTTAGAGCTCTTCTATTGCATATCCAGTAGTGGGGTAGCTAACTGAAATCCAGACTCTAAATTAAGTTGGACAATATCTAGCCTGGAACCACTGGGCAACAATGATACACTTTCATTAGTTGTTCATAAAGGAGAAAATATGCTTAGTTCTTTCCCTTTTATTTAAAATAATTTTATGCAATATATTTTATCATATTTCTCCTCCCACAACTACTCATACATCCTTACTACCTCCCTGCCTATGATGTTTATGTTCTCCCTTCTCTTTCTCACTCTCATCTATCCATATCTAATCTATCATCTATCTGCATGTCTGTATTTCTATCTATAACTCACTGGTTCTTCCTATCTCTCTCTAAACAAATGAAAATAAGCACAAACAAAAATCTAAAGAGACAAAATATAACTATATGAAATACCTGCTTCGTGTTTGCTTGTTGTTCTCTTGGCTAACTACTGTGAGGTGTAGTTCTTCTCTTAAATGCGGTTGATATACTTAGTAAAACATCGTCAGAGAAAAGTGATATTCCCTTTGCCAGCTGGTGACAATTGCAAATAGCTTCTTGGTTAGCAGTGGGACTTTGCATCCATTTCTGTTCTTCTGTGCTATAATTTTGTCTGGTTTGAACCTGTGCAGGACTAGGACGTTCTGTCACAGTTTGTGTGAGTTCATATGTGTTTCAGTATTTTGTGTATGCAACACATTACGTCATCCACAACCTCTGACTCTTAACAACAGTTCTACCTCGTCTGCATAGATCTCTGGACCGTGAAAGGAAGGGTTTGATGAAGACATCACACTTTGAAGCATTCACTCATACATGTTTTGTTTTCTATAAACATCGTTATTCTTAACAGTATCCATCAGCTTCAAATATCCACTAGCTGATGTGATTGAAACTAGAAGAGACTAGGCCTTAAGTTTTGTTTCTCCCTTGGTGTCTTAAAGTGTCTGTCACTTATTAAAACTATGAACAAATGCAACGAAGAGAAAAAGTGGTGTATTTCACTTAGACTCCATAATCCATCATTTTAAGAGGTTAGGTTAGGAGCTATGTCTGGGACCAAGAAAGGAGTTGAAGCAGAGGGCATATGGGATATATATGAATAGCTTCCTCATCATAACTATCTCAGCTTGTGTTTTTCAACAACAGAACTATCTGCCCTGTGGTGATGCTGTACATAATAAAATGCTGTCTATCAAGAAAATGCCAAAGCCTTGCCTACAAGCAAATGCAGAAGGGGATTTTTCTTTGCTGAGATTTCTTCAAAAATATATACAATTATCTAGCATAATGGCCTTTCCTATTCTGATTAGCATCCAACTATGCATCTGAAGTGCTGTCACATTCTTCCTTGTGACTTCACAGATACTTTTTATAATCATTATTCTTTACCAAATGCTCTGTCTTCAGAGTCTCATGGTTTCCTTTCTTAGGGTCATTTCTTTTCTGGTGGAATCACTACTCTAAAAAAAGGACCTCAGGTAAGAGGTTTGATTTTGTTTGAGTTTTGTTTATTTAAAAATTAATTGTACTCTTCCGGTTTTATTTTACTACTTATTGTACATTTAACAGTTTAAAATAAAATTGTATCATAAAAATTTAGGGCATTTAAAGGATTTTTATAGCTCCTAATGTTACTTTTAGGATTTTTATTTGCAAAAAAAGTAATAATTATGAAATCATCTTCCTTCCTAGTTTTCTTTTTCTCTGACTATTAAAATTTATAGTTCTTTCTCAATTCCTAATGTGTATAGACATACACACATACACTCATGTATATTTTTCCAGTGTTTATTAGCATATATCTATGTAAACATGAATAGAGTCCCACAAACCGTGTGTGTTTTATTACATATTAAAGGGATCTTTTCTTTCATTATTTTTAACAATGCATGCATTTAGAATTTCCTTTCATTCAATTGTGGGAATAATTTTTGAGTTACTAACTTTTCCACTCATTTTAAAAATAGTTTTACAAGATATATACTACAATTCTTATCTTGATTTTTTTCATTGCCTAATGGTTTTCCCAGTCCATATTTAGTCTTTTGTAGAGTACAAAATGTTTTTATTTTTATGCTTCTCTAGCAAGCATAGATCGGAGTTTTACTTTACTTGGTATTTTAGTCTGTTCCCTTCTCCTTTCTGAATTTTCCAATTTATATCTTCGTGCATTTTTGACTCACCAATGTCCTTACATTTATGTGTTTTCAGTAAATGTAAATGATAGGGTCATAGTAACTCTTGTCAAAATACTTTTTAAATGTTAATTAATTTTAATTATAGACGTTTTGTACACGCATTTAATAAACTCTGTTCATTCTCACCCACACCCAACGTTTCCCTCCTCTCCTATCAATCTCAATTCCTTCCCACAGGTCTTTTACCATATAGAGCTGGCATGCCTTTTGGCATTGTTTTATATCCCAATAAATTTAACCATTCATGTGACCACAAATATGCAACTATTCTGAGCAACCTGGAGAACTAACTAGTGTGTAGGCATCTGAATATAATTATCCCCACACCCTGTACCCACTAGCAGCCAAACATTCTCAGTGGAATATCAGAGACCTGTGAGCTCCTTTCCTATCCATGGAAGGGTGTTGCCATCTTCAGTCTTTTTTTAGACCCTGCCAGTTCAGGAAACATCAGCTCCTTTGACACCATGATTGCAATAACGATGTCATATCCTCGAGATGATATTTCATGAGTTCTTCCATCATCCTTAAGGTCTTGAGGGCCTTTGCATTCACTATCATTCTTTATAAGATAAAGGTTCTTTGATTTATGCTAAAAGTAGCATTTTGCCTATAGTCATAAACATATTCAGAAGACTCATTGACTTTCTGATACATTTATCCCCCCAGGATCCAATTGAAAATTAGGTTTAGTGTGCCTTAGGTATTGAACCTAGTTTCTCAGCCATCTACATGCTAAGCAAGCACTCTATTGATAACCCATACTACCATCCTTTAAACATATACTAATATTTGAACAGTGAAATTGAGGGTAATTAGATTCTTGAAAACTACAGAAGAATATTGTGCCAGTAATATAAGTATTATTACCTGAAAAATATATTAATTTGTTAAAACATTATTCTACTATCATCTATGTGGTGGGAAGAAAATCATAACATAGAAACCATTTGAAAATTCTTTAGTATCTTGTGTCACCATACAGAGGGTTGGTTACTTTCCTATAAAGGTGCATATAATTGGAAGTATTAGAATACATAACAAAACTGGAAATACATGAAAAGCTGGTTACTTAGAACTATAGACATATGACCTCAGCAATAAATGTTAATATAGAGGTACTTCCATCTTATAAAATTAGACATACATTCTCTTGACCTTATACAATATGTACTGTATTGACCTTATACAATATATACTGTATTGACCTTATACAGTATGTACCAGACACATCCATCGACCGGCTTGAGGAAAGGGCTCACTCTGAGCCCCTTTCACAGAGAGCAAAAGCTATTCTCGAAACACATGCTGTGGAAATGACTAGGAAATAAAAACCATAAAATCAATCTATATCTGTAGCTAGAGTGTTGACAGCTGCATATACAAGAAAAAATAGTCAATATTTTCCTTGATGATAGATGAAAGTGAGATCAGTATACAGCTGGATTTTCTTTAGTATCTCTCAACATTATACATTTTCCTGAGAAAATTTATAAAGAACTGAATAAGTTTAACATATTAGGTTACTTTTCGCCCATAGACAATAGGTGATATATAGCTAATATAGACAATGCTAATATTCATATATCTATCCTGACATTTTCTAAATGACAAATATTACTGAATTCCTTTTGCTGATGGGTTCTACTTTGCCAATGTATAATTTTGTTATCATAGCTTCTGTCAGATTCCATCAAAAGGGCATACATAATTCATGTTTCTTATGGCACAAAGATGTGATTATGCTTCAGCGGTTTAATAAAGCATGGCATAGAAAAATATTGTAACCACTTAAAACTTATACACATGTCATATTGTGCTCATGTACAAACTTAACAAATGAGGTTTAAGTATTATCTAAAATAAACAAATTTTTATATGTAAATTATTAACCATCTACCCAGTAGGCACCAATCTATTAACATTATGGATATAGTTTATAAAATATAAACAAACATAACTAATTTTCTTTGTTTTATGCATAGAGTCCTTATACACTCATGTTTTCTCTTTTATTTTTCATTATATCAAATTCGTTTAACAGAGATGGCAGACATGCTTTTGTTGATGTTATAGTTTGGATACTTATCTTATGGTTGTTTTCTTCTTTGTCTTTATCTAAACATATAAGGAACTCACAATATCAACATATGAGCCAATTCTGAGACCAGATAACAGAGATTTAGTGGAAGTGTTTAGGTTTCCTTTTGTACTGCTGATGTATAAGGCACTGCATTTCGCACAAGTCTTCTTTTGACTTCAAGTCCAACATGAATGCTTCAGGCTAAGTATCTTTTGCAAAATTTTAAACAGAAATTTGCTCATTCACAACTCACAGTTCTCAGTGAGATAAATCATTCTTCAAGGTGTAAGGTTGAGTATACTGTTGCGTCCCTGTATAGGCCACCATTTGTTGCGCCCCCTCGACCACAGCAAGGAAGACTCAACCACCAGTTCTTCT
>NC_034600.1:64393653-64403610 GCF_900095145.1 Mus pahari
AGTGCTGGGATTAAAGGCGTGTGCCACCACGCCTGGCTAAGGTGCCATCTTTTAAGGTGCGGCTTCGGGTAGCCCAGGGGAGGGGCCATGGCCTCCTACAGTATATGTCCATGACAGCCACATCTGGATAGCATACATAAATAATTTTTATCCAGAACACATTATACGACCCAGTGATGCTGTCTTCTTGTCAATAATCTTATTGGCAGTTTTTACATGTGAGATTCCATGTTGAGCATCTTTTTTTCCTGTTATACTGCAAGACTTTTTTTTTCACTTTAATATTTTGTTCACTCAAATTCATTGAACATAGGAAAGTCTGAGTTAATTTTAGTCATTTAAATGGGAAAATATGTGAAGTACATTTTATTTCATTTAGTCTCAAAGCATTAAAACAAATAATTTCAGACAAAATTTGAGTACTATTAATGGTTTAACTGGATGTTTATATAAAGCTTCAATTTTGCTAACATAAAATTATATTGTTATGAGTATATTCTTTACTATAGACCAAAATTTCCTACAAAACTTTTGGCTACTCAGTAACAGTGTGCTTCCAGGAGAAAGCATCCAGTCCTTTTGATAATGAAGTTTTATAGTTTTAGCATTCCTTTTAAAACATAACTTTGAAAATATTGCTCCTATTTCATCAATGCAAGTAAGAACAACTCATTTTGTGTAATACAATAAACAAAATATTTAGAAAAACAAATGTTTTTATTTCAATTAAATATTTTAAGGAGGAAATGTTCCTGAATCAGTTATTTGGATGTTAAATATATAAGTTTCCGAGGTAAATAAGAGAACACAAGTAATTTTGCTTTAAAAAAAATAAAAGAAGAAAATTTACAACAAACAACTCAGATTAAAACTGACAGAGAAATCTTTAAAAATCGCAGATTAAGCTCTTTCTCATCTTGCAAGAAGTTGGTGCAAAAGCTGAGACGCCTGATACAAACTAAAAAACCTGAGGCCAAGAAGGCGGCGGCTGCTGCTGCTGCTGCTGCTGCTACTGCTGCTGGTGCCTCTGGTGCCCTGGCTGCTGGTGCACCCAAAAGGGGTCACCCTAAGGTTAGAAAGCCCAGGAAGGGGAAGCCCCACTGCCGCAAAAACCCTGTCCTGGTTAGAGGAATTGGCAGGTACTTCCAACCTGCTATACGTAGAATACGTTCCAGAAAGGCCTTGTACAAAAGGAAATACTCAGCTGCCAAGACCAAGGTTGAAAAGAAGAAAAGGAGAAGGCCCTTGCTACTGTCACAGAAACGGTGGCGACAAGATCGGTGGTACCCAGATGGTGACGCTTCAAAAAAATGCCTAGGTGTTATCCTACCGAAGCTGTGCCTTGGAAGCTGCTGAACCAAGGCAAAAGGCTCTTAAACCAGCTCTTCAGGCTGCACTCCAGCATCACTCTGGGAACTTGGGAACTGTCCTGAGCATCCTCACTGGGTGCCATGGGGGCAAGAGAGTGTTTTTTTGTTTTGTTTTGTTTTTATTTTAATTGGATATTTTATTTATTTACATTTCAAATCTCCTTTCCTGGTTTCCCCTCCAGAATCCCCCATCCCATTCTCTATGAGATTCACTACCACCTCACTGCCCTGGCATTCCTCTACACTGAGGCATCGACCAAGGGATAAAACACTCCACCCATTGATGTCCTCCTACAAGACCAGCATAGGGTTGCCTTATCAGGCATCAGTGGGAGGGGACACCCTTGGTCCTGTGAAGGATTGATGCCCCAGTGTAGAGGAATGCTAGGGCAGTGAGGGAGGAGTCGATGAGTGGGTGGGGAAGCACCCTCATAGAAGCAGGGGGAGGGGGAATAGGATAGGGGATTTGTGGAGGAGAAACTTGGAAAGGGGGTAACTTTTGAAAAGTAAAATGAATGAAATATCCAATTTAAAAAAGACTCAGAAGTCAATATGCTGCTGATACTAGACCCATAGATCCAACCTGGGATTCTTTTGTTGTTGTTGTTGTTGTTTTGTTTTGCTTTGTTTTTGTTTTTATTTATTTATTTTATTATTATTATTTTCTTTATTTACATTTCGAATGCTATCCCAAAAGTTCCCTATATCCCCCCGCCCCTGCTCCCCTACCCACCCACTCCCACTACTTGACCCTGGCCTTCCCCTGTGCTGGGTCATATAAAGTTTGCAAGACCAAGGGGCCTCTCTTCCCAATGATGGCCAATTAGGCCATCTTCTGCTACATATGCAGCTAGAGACANNAGCTCAGGGGGTACTGGTTAGTTCATATTGTTGTTGCACCTACAGGGTTGCAGCCCCCTTCAGCTCCTGGGTACTTTCGATAGCTCCTCCATTGGGGGCCCTGTGTCCCATCAAATAGCTAACTGTGAGCATCCACTTCTGTGTTTGCCAGGTACTGGCATAGCCTCACAAGAGGCCGCAATATCAGGGTCCCTTCAGCAGAATCTTGCTGGCATGTGCATTAGTATCTGGATTTCCAACCTAATATGTAGATTATGGTATACCCTACTTCTATTTGCCCTGGATATAAGAATCCACATATTATATTAAGGTCTCTTCTTTACTAAATTTTGCTGCCACCAAAATGATCATTTTCTAAGACCCAAACCGCCCAAACAAGACACTAGTCACAAATGATGCATTGCCATATAGCTATATATCTTCCTTTGTTTTCCTATGTAGCAAAATGCAAATACTCTGAGGCCCCCATGCTATTGAGTTTTAATGACAATTTTTCTCCACTCCTTACACACATCACAAAGAGGCTGTAGATCTCATCATTACAGCTGTCCATTTTGTAATGATGGACACATATTATACAATGAATGTGTAAGCAAACCCTTCTTTACTGACACCTGAAATGACTTAGAATACTAATTGCACAAGTTCTGCATCAAAAAAGATGGATCATCTGTAGCTTTGGTGCCCTTATGAAAAGATCAGGAGGCATGTCCCATGTAGAAAACCAGCTGTGAGAATTTGTCTGTCATCTGCTTATTATTGGAAAATATCTCGAGCCAATTTTCTCATGTCTCCACAAATTGGTTTCAAATGGCAAGTTATTCCAGAAAAAAATAAAATAAAATAAACACAGCAAATAAGAAATAATGTTTTATCTGCTACTTAGTAAACTTTTAACTAAAAAAGGTGACTATGAAATTTTTCATCACTGGGAAACTACTATTTAGTATATTATTATAAAAATGGTTAAATTCTAGATGATAAAATACCTACAGAGATTAATGACCAGTTTTGAAATTATATGAGAAGGATTAAAACATTTGTTTGTAAATATGATTGTTGACATTAAAACATGCTGGTAAAGAAAGAAATATGAATAAGATCAGCATAAAAATTAACATGATAAAAATTACAAATACAAACTTCAGAACCAAAATATAAAGTACGTGAAGTACCACTTTCCCAATTAGAATTGCAGGCACTACATAATGATTACTGTATTTCAATCTCAGTGCCTATGAACATGATCCTCAGTGCCAGAGAATCTCTGGAAATATTAATTTGTGAGCAGACATTGAACTGGATGAATTGCAATTCTCAGTGAATCCATTGTAACCCTAAGAGTATCTAGACATTGACTAGAAATCTAAATATATTAGAAAAGAGAATTCCTGCTACTGAAGAAGTCATAGAGATTCAATATGACCTTACTTGCTACTGTTTCCTTTGAAGATGAAAGAAGGAGATAAATCAAAGGGTACAAGTGACTTTAAAACTGAAAGGTCAGCAAACAGATACTTCTCAGATGTTCAAGAAGAGGCCACTGGCCACGGATATTTTGATTTTAGCCAAGTGACACATATCGCCAAATTCCACTCCATATGCTAAGATCATTAATCTATTTTTTTACTGTATATTTTTGTTCATTTGTTCTGGAGAAAAACCTACTATACTGAGCTGACAAGCTGACTACAGGAGAAATATTAAAGAACCAACACTTCAAAATAAAATCTGATGTTCTCCAATATATGAAACAGAGTTCAAAGTAAAGAGGGAAGAGCAGGGAAGCAGGGAATCTCAGAGCTATAGCCACCACCATCACCACCAATTTATATTAGAAACAACAAAGACACAAAAGCTTAATCACAACATAGTCACAAGTGAAATCACTAACCATTTGACAAAGCAATATTTTTAATGACTTCTGACTTTTCACCATTAACAATATCAGTAGAGAGTAATACACTACCCTGAAATTTTGAAAATACACTCAACTCCAAATTGTAATAACAAATAAAGAGATAACTTTTAAAAAGCAACACAGGAATATATAAAGAACAATGAAAATGTATTAGGGTATGCTTTAAGTAGACATTCAGTAAAAAAAAAGTTTTAAAGAAAGTTGTTTATACTTTTTATAACCTGACAGAAGATGTGACTTAAAAGAAATGCTCAGAAGCATCCAAAGGACATTAATTAATATGTTACATGTAATCATAAGCATATAAAAACAAAAAGATCACATACGTAAGAACAGAGTTTAGAGTTAAACATATTTTTTAAAAAAATTTTTTATTTGATATTTTCTTCATTTACATTTCAAATGCAATCCTGAAAGTCCCCTATAACCTCCCCCCGCCCTACTCCCCAAGCCACCCACTCCCAATTCCTGTCCCTGGCCTTCCCCTGTACTAGGGCATATAATCTTTGCAAAAACAAGGGCCTCTCCTCCCAGTGAAGATGGACTAGGCCATCTTCTGCTACATATGCAGCTAGAGACATGAGCTCTGAGGGGGAATGGTTAGTTCATAATGTTGTTCCCCCTATAGAGTAGAACTTTCTCTAGCTCCTCCATTTGGGGCCCAGTGTTCCATCCAATAGCTAACTGTGAGCATCCACTTCTGTATTTGCAAGGCACTGGCATAGCCTCACAAGAGACAGCTATATCAGTGTCCTGTCAGCAAAATCTTGCTGGCATATGCAAAAGTGTCTGGGTGTGGTGGCTATTTATGAGATGGATTCCTGGGTGGGGCAGTCTCTGGATGGTCCTTCTTTCACTCTCAGCTCCAAACTTTGTCTCTGTAACTCTTTCCATGGGTGTTTTGTTCCTGTTCTAAGGAGGAACAAAGTATCCACACTTCGGTCTTCCTTCTTCTTGAGTTTCTTGTGTTTTGCAAAATTTATCTTCACTATTCTAAGTTTCTGAGCTAATATCCGCTTAATAGTGTGTATATATCATGTGAGTTGTTTTGTGATTGGGTTACCTCACTCAGAATGATATCCATCAGATATATCCATTTGCCTAAAAATTCCATAAATTCATTGTTTTTAACAGCTGAGTAGTTCTCCAAAGTGTAATTGTACCACAATTTCTGTATCCATTCCTCTGTTGAGGGACATCTGGATTCTTTCCAGCTTCTGGCTATTATAAATAGGGCTGTTTTGAACATAGTTGAGCATGTGTCCTTATTACCAGTTGGAACATCTTCTGGGTATATGCCCAGGAGAGATATTGCTGGATCTTCCGGTTATACTATGTCCAGTTTTCTGAGAAACCATCAGACTGATTTCCAGAGTGGTTGTACAAGCTTGCAATCCCACCAGCAATGGAGGAGTGTTCTTCTTTCACAATATCCTTGCCAGCACCTGGTGGCACCTGAATTTTTAATCCACTGGTGAGGTGGAATCTCAGGGTTGTTTTGATTTGCATTTCCCTGATGATTAAGGATGTTGAACATTTTTTCAGGTGCTTCTCAGCCATTTGGTATTCCCCAGTTGAGAATTTTTTGTTTAGCTCTGTAGCACATTTTTGTTATAATTTTTTATTAGATATTTTTTTCATTTACATTTCAAATTTCAACAGCATTTGAAATGTACCCCATTTGTTGGAGTTATTTGATTTTCTGGAGACAAAATTCTTGAGTTCTTTGTATATATTGGATATTAGTCCTGTATCAGATTTAGGATTGGTAAAGATTCTTTCCTAATTGGTTGGTAGCCTTTTTGTCTTATTGACAGTGTCAATTGCGTTACAGAAGTTTTGCAACTTTATGAGGTCCCACTTATCTATTCTTGATCTTATACCACAGGCCATTGCTGTTCTGTTCAGGAATTTTTCCCCTGTGCCCATATGTTCAAGGCTTTTCTCCTCTTTCTCCTCTATAAGTTTTAGTGTCTGTGTTTTTATGTGGAGTTCCTTGATCCACTTAGACTTGAGCTTTGTACAAGGAGTTAAGATTGGATCAAGTAGCATTCTTCTACATGATAACAGCCAGCCGAGCCAGCACCATTTGTTGAAAATGCTGTCTTTTTTCCATTGGATGGTCTTAGCTCACTTGTCAAAGATCAAGTGACGATAGGTGTGTGGGTTCATATCTGGGTCTTCAATTCTATTCCATTGATCTACCTGTCTGTTGCTGTACCATTACCATGCAGTTTTGTTTTGTTTTGTTTTGTTTTGTTTTGTTTTGTTTTGTTTTGTTTTGTTTTTACCACAATTGCTCTGTAGTACAGCTTAAGGTCAGGCATGTTTATTCCACCAGAGGTTCTTTTACTGTTGAGAATAGTTTTTGCTATCCTAGGTTTTTGTTACTCCAGATGAATTTGCAAATTGCCCTTTCCATCTTGGTTAAGAATTGAGTTGGAATTTTGATGGGGATTGCATTGAATATGTACATTGCTTTCAGCAAGAAAGCCACTTTTACTATATTAATACTGCTAATACATGAATATGGGAGATCTTTCCATGTTCTGAGATCTTCTAGTGTATGCTCTCTCTAGTTTCTTTTTGGAGGAACTCAGAACTATGAGTTTTCCTCTCAGGAATGCTGTCATTGTGTCCCATAAGTTTGGATATGTTGTGGCTTCATTTTCACTAAACTCTAAAAAATCTTTAATTTCTTTCTTTATTTCTTCCTTGACCAAGGTATCATTGAGAAGAGTGTTGTTATGTTTCCAAGTGAATGTTGGCTTTATATTATCTAGGTTGTTATTGAAGATCAGCCTTAGTCCATGGTGCTCTGATNGGATGCATGGGACAATTTCAATATTTTTGTATCTGTTGAGGCCTGTTTTATGACCAATTATATGGTCAATTTTGGAGAAGGTACCATGAGGTGCTGAGAAGAAGTTATATCCTTTTGTTTTAGGATAAAATGTTTTGTCGATATCTGTTAAATCTATTTCTTTCATAACTTCTGTTAGTCTCACTGTGTCTCTGTTTAGTTTCTGTTTCCAGGATCTGTCCATTGATGAGAGTGGGGTGTTGAAGTTTCCCACTACTATTGTCTGAGGTGCAATGTATGCTTTGAGCTTTACTAAAGTTTCCTTAATGAATGTGACTGCCTTTGCATTTGGACCACAGGTATTCAGAATTGAGAGTTCATCTTGGAAGTTTTTATCTTTGATGAGTAAGAAGTGTCCCTCCTTGTCTTTTTTGATAACTTTAGCTTGGAAGTTGATTTTATTCGATATTAGAATAGCTACTCCAGCTTGTTTCTTTGGACCATTTGCTTGGAAAATTGTTTTCCAGCATTTTAATCTGAAGTAGTGTCTGTCTTTGTCCCTGAGGTGGGTTTCCTGTAAGCAGCAAAAAGTTGGGTCCTGTTTAAGTAGCCAGTCTGTTAGTCTATGAGTTTAGACCATATCTTAAATAATCTTACAGCATGTCTACATTTTATGTCCAATGTGAATTTTATTGTGTAACATTTTATAAATTTAAATTGTGTAAACTTAAAAAAACTGAAAAAGTCATGTCAAATGTAACTTTAAAAAATAATATATTATATATGTATACATAATATACATATTATATATTGTGTATTATGTATATATATTTTTTAAATAGTCCCTAATGATGACATGGAATTTAGAGGTATGTATTATGACTTTTTAAAGCTTGAATATCATTGATTTTTGGACTACTTTTTCATTTGGTTAGTTTATCTAAGAGTTTCTCAATCCTCTTGATCTTTTTGAAGAATAAACTCTATTATACTCATGTTTTGTATTTTTATTTTAGTATCAATGAAAGAAATTTTCTTTGTTACATAAATACAAGAATTTTCAATAAAATACTTGAAAGTGAATATAATCTACTTCACCAAAAATTGAGTTATTTTCATGCCAGGAAAGCAAAGATTATTTAACTCTCGACCAACAATAAATGCAAAGCACAGCAGGAATTTAATGAATAGTTCTCAATCATAACAAGAGATGAAGGACAAACCTTCTTCTATCCTAAGTTAAAAGACCAGGAATTGAAGGCCATGCTTTGATATAATGAGCATTATGTTTTTTTTTTTTTAATGTATCTTTTATTTGCTAGATTTAATTATCATCTCAGAAGCTTCCTGATGAATAAGTTCATCCTTTCTAGTTCTTTCTGAACTCTGGTTGGCTGGTTCAGTTCAACTGTTCTGGCTTAAAACTTCTCTCTGAGCTTAATGATTCGAACTGGCCTTGCCAGACTTCTGCTTGGAAAAACTTCCTCTGAGTTCCAAACAAAACAGAACAGCACTGACTGCACAAAACTGAACACAACTTCACAAAGTCAACTGAATCCCACAACAATCTGCAGTAAAATGTACTGACCTGACCTGACTTGAACTCTGTAGCATTGCTGGAACTCAATGGTACTCACTGAACTGTCCTCTATTCCTGACTTACTCTGTTCTGCTCTTAAGTAGCCTCTTTCCTATTTGTTCTTATGAGAGTTTGGTGTATTCTATCTCTGACTCATTCTTTCAGATTTTTTTCTCAGATTCATCAAATTTTCTTCACTTCAATTAGACATCACTTTCAAACATGGCAATGTCCTTCTACAAAGGAACTATAAATTCATTGTTGGGATTAAATGTGTTTCAATCCCGAAGTAGATGTCTTCCAGCATCAAGAACTGGATTAAAGGCATGTTACAGGATTAAATTCCTCTACATTTTAATGAATAAAAATCGGTAGCTGAAATCATAGGAAAAGAGAAAAATTAAACCTTTTTATTAAACTTCAAAACAAAAAGAAAGTAATGATCCTAAATGCTTAAGTATTCTGCTCAGTCCTTATATTTGTAGGCAGAGCAATAAGTCCACGGATTTTAAAAATCGGGATACAAGGAGAAAGGAAAATTATGACTATATTCAAATGACAAGATCAGAACACAGTCCATGAATGGAGGAGTGTGAGGGGAATTCTGAGTGCTTATTTGAACAGACCCCCCCACCAAGTAAAAGTCTTGTGACCTTAGTTTCTTCATAACATGAAACTGTTCTTGGAAATTTTTGTGTGCTCTTTCCAGATATAGTAGATATGAATTAGTTTATTTCAGATTATTCTTTATAACAGGCTATCGTTATTTGTTTTTATGCAAATACAGAAAAACAGGTTTTTGTCATATAAGGTTTCCCACTATGATTGTACAATTTACACACATGACTCTTTTGAACTCTCAGAGTATACATTATATGATGCTCTGAATATAGTAGGATGTTGTGTAAGGCTTTAGCCTTACTCATTTATGAATTCCACTCTTCCAAGTAGCACCACCTCTAGAGTGGTGAACAGTGTCATCCTGAACAGGGACCTGAAGTTGCTTCTGAATAGGGATCCCGCAGAAGCAGATGAGTGAGACTAAAATAGAGCAGAGACCAGGCAAGGCTTTTCCTTATGTCCAGCTGGTGCATCATATTTCAAAGAAAGGCAGAGCACATGTATACCAATAACAACTGTTAGATTGCTTAGAAATTACTTGTAGGGAATGCTAGGGTGGGTAGGTGGAGGAGCACCCTCATAGAAGCAGGGGAAAGGCGATGTGATAGGGGGTTTCCAGAGGGAAGAATGGGAAAGGGGATAACATTTGAAATGTAAATAAAGAAAATACCTAATAAAAGAAAAGAAAAGGAAAAAACGATAAATAAAAACCAGAAAAAAAGAAAGAAAGAAAGAAAGAAAGAAAGAAAGAAAGAAAGAAAGAAAAGAAATTACTTGTAAACTCTGGTTTCCAAAAAAAAAA
>NC_034600.1:64403629-64427459 GCF_900095145.1 Mus pahari
AAAAAAAAAAAAAAAAAAAAAAAAAACTTTAGATGAATAAGCATGAAACAGAGTCTGAAAGAATATTGGAAGAGCATATAAACAAGGAGGAAGGATACCTCTTCAATTTTGAGTCACTTAGGCATTAATTTAGGCTATTATCAAAATGCATAGGGAAGATTAGGAGGATATTAATCATGAGAAAGAAATGGATTGACACAGCCATATCCAAAGGAAATGGCCAAAGCCATGATGGCAGGACAGCTGATTTACACAGTTCTAGCAAAGCTGAGCTGAATGCTATGCTCGCTGACACCCTGTCTCTCATTTTTTAAGTTTCGTGTCTGCTGGTTGCATGCATGTGGACTTTCTTCATTATCATTCATTTTATGTCTTTCCCCAAGAATATGATGCCTGAGTCTTTTTAAGAAATTCATAAACTTACCATCCCTTCTGCTTTGAGGAAAATAACTTTATCTGGCCCTATTTAGATGTGTCCTGAGGCGCTGGAGAATGTAACAAGTGCTTAAGAAGGCTATGACTCGAGAAATCCTTTGAGGGTGTCCACTCCAAAGCAAAATCAGAGAGTATAGCTGGAACAGGGTAAAGGGAGAAACAGCTGACAAACTCCACCTGCCCAGGAGAACTGGTAACAGATCCATAGTCTCATTTTGCCATATGTCTAGAACCTCAGAAAATGCAAACAGAGACAACTGGCAAACTCAAACTGGTCAGGAGCCTGTGTAACTGATTCAAGGCCTCTATTTACAATATGCTTTAAAGAAGTCTGAATATATATTTTAAAGATAAGGCTTCCTCTTATAAAGGATAAGATAAAGGGTCTTCCTCTCAAGAAATAAAAGATAGATTGACTAAAACAATGTTTTCCTACTTTATGCCACAGATGATGAACTCATCTCATTTTAAAAGGAGATGGGTGTTAGTATTTGCTATTCATAAAACAACTGGGCCAGAGATTTTCTGTTTGTATTGCTTTAAAACTGCAACCTAGAGCGGGCTGTAATATAATAATAATTTTCTTTTTTTTTTTTTTGCTTTGCTGAAGACATTCTTTAAATTCTTTGAGTTGGAGATCTAGGGTTAATAATAAAAATGAACACTGTACTTCCTAATTGTGACTCAACTTATAACCCCAGACATTGTAATGGAAAATAATCAAGCACATGTCCAGAAAAAGAAAACGATATAATCTATCCTTCTTGGATCATGATTAGTCTGTCTGTGTTCTGTGAAACCTGTATAGATAAAAAGGCAACCTGCCTGTTATGTTAGTCAAAGCTGCAACATTCCCCTGACCACTACAGTCACTCCTTTGCCTACTTATCTCCTCTCCCATCTCGGGCCTCCCTGACAACTACCAGAGATGGCTTCCTGCAATGGCTGCTTCCTTGAATGTGTATGCAAAATATATGATCAAACCTTAAAGTTGGTAAAAGAGGCAAAACAGGATATTTTGTTTGGAAAAATAAAAAGTAAAAACATTACCCCTGGTAACTATGACTCCTTTAACTCCCTTCTCAGGGTCTCCTCTTCATACACATCTGCCATTGCCTGAAGCAAGACCCTGCAGCACGGGGTAAGGAATTTAATAATCAATTTAATCTTGAATCCTCTTCAGATTTTATTGGGGATTTGGGAGAGCTTTGTGAAATGCTAACTTTACCAACTAGGCAACTAATGTACAGCAGGGAAAGGAATTTGTTTACCAACTTCGCATCACCTGCATGGGTTGGGCTTAGTACTTCCAATGTAATTTCAACATAATCGAAATATTTATATGCATTAAACAATCTATTTGAACTTCTAGAGAGAGAGATCATGTGGGACAGCCCTTTAATATTACCTGGAGGGTCAAGGGAAGAAGTATTATTTGAATCCGGAATAAAATGTCACCATTTGAGAATCCTGTGGATCCTTGATGGCCTTAAAACCTTCTACATCAAGATAATTACTTTATTGATGGTTTATGTGGTAAGTGGGTGTGGCCGTGGCTGCTGCCTTGTGAGCCAAGATGGCACCCTGGATCACTGCCAAGCCCTGTGATTCCCTGCTTGATTACCAAAAACCTGATTTTGCGCACCTGAGTGATTACGCACTGCCCGCCTGACATATAGTGTCATACAGCATGATATTGAGTCACTGGCCTATCAACACCCACCCTGTCTATGTGCATGGCTCGCATATAGAGCGTGCTGAATGCTGATTGGACGATGAGTGATGAGAGATGAGTGCAGAGGGTGGAAGGGGATAAATTGGGTGATCCCAGAATAAAGTTGGAG
The DNA here is from genome assembly GCF_900095145.1 of Mus pahari. Classification (NCBI taxonomy): domain Eukaryota; kingdom Metazoa; phylum Chordata; class Mammalia; order Rodentia; family Muridae; genus Mus; species Mus pahari. The sequence continues at coordinate 64,405,909 of NC_034600.1, forward strand.
AAGCTGAGAAGCAGGAGGGAGAAGCTGAGAAGCATAGAGGAGAAGCTGAGCTGCTGTAAAGAGCTGTGGTGAGCTGTAGAGAGAATAAAGGAAGCTGCAGCGGGAAGCTGCGAACGCTGCTCAAACCCTGCCTTGGAGTAAGTGTTGTCTTTGCCCCACCTCTGTGGGACAGAGGTCGGGGGCCTGCGGCAGTTTATCTTAGGGTATGGGAGACGTTCACTGTTCAGATATTCATAAAACTAGTAATACTTCTTTCTTCTTCAGCCCGAAAGTTAAAAGTAGCTGTTTTGATTCAGCTATTATGGTTAATTCATAAAACCTTAAATATTGTTTCAGATTCTGCATATGGTATGATTATTTCCAGCAGTATACTCATGGTCATGCACACTCCAACTTTCTTGGTTTTATTGAAGAAGGAAATAAAGAAGCTGATGCCCTAAGCTGCAGTACCTTTTTTCCCAACATAATAGTTCTATTGCTAATTTGGGAACTTCATAAAATGCACTAGTCCACTTCTTTCCCATTCTTCCTAGGTCCACCCCTCCCAACCTACCCCACCCCCACAAAAAATACACCAAGTGCAACTTGTGCTGCCAGAATATTCACTGAACTGTGGTCACATTCCCAGTGGCCAGCCCCTTAAACATAATTGTGTCTTTTCAGAAGCCCTGCTCCCTTCCCTGATCTGTTCCCTTGCCCCAGAAGGAACAAAGCTAGAAGCTAAGCAAAGAACTGCAGGTCTGCAGGTCTATCACCGGGACCCATGGCAGATTGGTATTCCTGCTTCCTCACCCGACACCCCTGCCTATCTGACAGGAGAACTGCTCTAAACAGGAACTCTGGAAGCTTGCTCTATCTAGGGGCAGAGGAAGCCTGTTTTAACCAGGGACACAGGAGGCCTGCTCTAACTAGAGGCAACAGTGACTGACTCCCAGAAGGTCTGTTGATACCCAGGACACTCATGTCCACCTGCCTCCTGGGTTGCCTGGTCCAATGCAGGACACCAAGAACAGTTAATAACAGAGACATCCTGATAGCAAAAGGCAAGCCTAAGAACACAGATTGCAGAAGTCAGTGAAATTTGAAACCATTAGGACCCAAACACTAATACTGGGAGACTTCAGCACCCACTCTCACCAATGGACTAGTCATTCAAACAGAAACTATACAGAAACACAGTGGGACTAATAGAATACCCATGATATGCCTCACAGACCCTAAGAAATTAAACATGAAGAAGGGCCCACGTTAGAATGCCTAAATCTCATTTAGAAGAGGGAACAAAATAATTATGTGAGGCAGAGGGAGGGAGAGATTTGGGTGAGAGAGGGGAGAGGGAAGGAGGAAAGAGGAGCAAAGGAAGGTATGGGGGTACAGAACAGCAAAGAGGCCCAAAGGTCCAGGAGAATGAATGAAAATATGCAGGTTGGGAGGAACCTCTAGCAAGTCCCAGAGACCTGAGATGGGGTAGGCTCCCAGGATGCAGTGTGGGTAACTTTAGCTGAAATGCCCAACAGTGGTTATATGGAACCTGAAGAGTCCACCTTCAGTAGATAGACAAAACCCCCAGTGGAAGGATGGGGACACCAACCTACTCATGAAATTTTCAACCTGAAGTTGTTCCTGTCTAAAAGTAATGCAGGGACAAAAATGAGCAGAGACTGAAGCAATGTAATCTGCCTAACTTGGGATCTATCCCATGGGCAGGCACCAGTCCCTGACACTATTACTGTTGCTTGGTTGCGTTTGCAGGCAGGAGCCTGGCATGTCTGTCCTCTGAGTGGCTCCACCAGCAGCTATCTGAGACCAATCCAGATACTCACAGAGAAGCATTGGACTGAGGTCAGAGACCCCTATGGAAGGAAGAGTTAGGGGAAGGATTACAGGAACTGGGAACAGATATCATCCCCATAGGAAGACCAACTGGACCAACTAACCTGGACCCTTGAGAGTTCTCAGAGGCTAAGTCACCAACAAAAGAGCCTACATGACCCCAGCCAGGCACATATGTAGAACAGGATTGCCTTGTCTGGCCTCAGTGGTAGAGAATGCTCCTAATCTGGTAGAGACTTGATGCTCCAAGAAAGGGAGATGTCCTGGGGGGGGGGGTGCACACTCTTATAGGCAAAGGAGAGGGAGATGGGGGAGGGGATAAAACTCTGAGAGGGAGACAAGAGGGACAAGAGGACGGCAAAATTTGGGATGCAAATAAATTAAATAATTAACTTTAAAAACAACTACACTTCACCATTCCTATTACAATGTTTTGTTTCTTTTGTTTTGTAGCCGGGTTTTTGGTTTGTTTTTTTCAATTGTTTGTTATTTTTCAAGACAGAGTTTCTTTGTGTGTCCCTATATGTCCTGGAACTCTGTAGAGCAGGTTGGTCTCAAATGCAAAGATCCTCCTGCCTCTGCCCTGCAAGAGTTGGCAGTATAGTTATGCTACACCTTATCACATTTTAAGGGACTCCTCTTCTTCTTCTTCTTCTTCTTCTTCTTCTTCTTCTTCTTCTTCTTCTTCTTCTTCTTCTTCTTCTTCTTCTTCTTCTTCTTCTTCTTCTNTCTTCTTCTTCTTCTTCTTCTTCTTCTTCTTCTTCTTCTTCTTCTTCTTCTTCTTCTTCTTCTTCTTCTTCTTCTTCTTCTTCTTCTTCTTTTGAAGGGACTCTCTTCAATAGCTTCCTGTCTTCAAGTTGTTGTTGTTGTTATTTTTTCCCCAGGGGGAGTTTGTTGCAGAAAGCTTTACAGTCTCTCATTCTTAGTTATAAGCCTGCAATTACTGATACCACTACAATAGAAGCCTCTTTCACATAACAGCTGTGGCAGCACAGGTCGTGGATTTCCACATAGTATCCATGCAGCTACACAAACCATAGATGTCCACATATCCTTAAGCTATGATAGATGACCATTACAACAAAGACTCCCACCTGGCAAAAGAAGCAGAGAATAAAAAATTGTAGGAAGGTCAAGTATGATGCTAAAAAAATATATATAACCAGTGCTAATCACTATCCACTGCAAATAGAAGCTACTTAGATGAAATTTGAGAGTTGAATTGATCTATGAGTATAATCAAGAGTCAAACATATAAACACAGAGAGATGATAGATAGATGATAGATGATAGGTAGATGTACATATTACATATATAATATATATGTATATATGGTCCAACAGGATGCATAAAACCTGTGAAAACACAAGCAGAAAACTCTGGAATCTAATTAATGCTTTCAGCCAAATAGAAAAACAGAAAACTAACATTAACAGATCAGGGGATCAGTGATTTTTCTAAGTACAAGCGACAAGGATTTTGGAAAGATACCAAGTTCATTACCTTAATATCATATTTATGCAGAGATTCTGGCTTCTAATTGTTTCATATGTATACCTAGGTGGAACTAATTGGTAATAAAGGACAAGAAATTATAACAGTGCCCATGTAATAGAGCAAATAGTTTTTAGTTTTGGGGAGACAAGACAATAGACCATATGAAAATATAAAGGCAGAGCACATACTACTTCTGATTAAGAAAAAGGAACATAATTGAAAAGGGAGAATCAAGCAAAATGAAGTGCACATGGAATGCTACAAGGAAATCTGTTACACTGTAAGGTAATTTTAAAATAGTAAGCAAACAAGTGAGTAATGTAAAAGGTCATTTATAAAATCTCCAAAAGTGTCTAGGACTAAGCTCTACCAAGTAGATGAAAGACTACATAACGCAAACTTCTATTCAATAGCTAAAGTATGCAACAAAATAAGATGCTCAAAAACAGAGCAATGGATAAATAAAATATGTCATGTGACTTTTTTCAACCACAAAGAAATATAGTTATTTTTGTCTTCGAGAAAATGGAGTCAGCAATAGATAAGAATATTAAGCACGTGAACTCAACCACCAAGAATCAAATAACCACATTTTCTGTCCTAGATTTTATATAGATACTAAAATAATGTGTCTGCATATGACATGAAAGTGTAAGTGAAATTGTCCAGGTGAACAAGGGACACTAGTAAAAAATGGGGAAGAGAGAACAGGGAATTGGTAGGGATCTGGAGACAAATGCTCAGTGTACAATAGACACTTGTATGACAATTTGAAAGATGCATTAATATAAATAAAAAGAGTACCAAAAAACTAATGGAAAATTCTGGTAAGGTTTGAAAGTGAGACAAACAATGCCTGCATGCTCCTGGTCAGAATGCACATAATTGTGTTCACTATAATAATCCATAGGAGGGTTCCACACGAGCTGAAATTGCAGCTACCACGTGACCCAGCTACACAACACCTTGATAACCAATTCTCACAAGTATTAGAATAGGCACGTAATACAAATATCTATTTACCAACATTAACAGTAGTCATGTTATGGAATGACTGGATAAAGTAAATCTGTCTGTCTGTCTCTCTTTCACACACACACACACACACACACACACACACACACACACAAACATAGCTCAAAGTGTTGTTTACTTACAACTAAGTACTAAATTACATAACTGGAAAAAATGGAAGGAACTATATTTTATATGCTACTTGAAAACTAAGATAAACTCACAGAGACAAATTTCGCGAAATGTCTCTTCCACAGCAAATTTAGATGTAAAGCCAAAAATATGAAAATAAAAGTAGGACCACTAAGGGGTGGAGGAGAAAGTCTGAGAGGTGGTTGTCATTAGAAACATTTAATAATAAATTAATATGATGGGTAATTATTGTGTAATACATACTGACATAAAAATAAAACTACTATTTTATACAATTTGTGTGATTCATTACAACATCCAGGACGATAGAAGTCTCATGTGAGGCTATGCCAGCGCTTGGCAAATACAAAAGTGAATGCTCACAGTCATCTATTGGATGGAACACCCAATGGAGGAGCTAGAAAATGTACCCAAGGAGCTGAAGGGGTCTGTAAACCTATAGGTGGAACAACAATATGAACTAACCAGTATCCCCGGAGCTCGTGTCTCTAGCTGCATATGTAGCATAAAACAGCCTAGTCAGCCATCATTGGGAAGAGAGGCCCCTTGGTCTTGCAAACTTTATATGCCCCAGTACAGGGGAACACCAGGGCCAAGATGTGGGAGTGGGTGGGTAGGGGAGCAGGGCAGGGGGAGGGNATAGGGAACTTTTGGGATAGCATTTGGAATGTAAATGAAGAAAATAGCTAATAAAAAATTGAAAAAAAAAGAAAAAACTTTAATATTCTATAATTTACCAAAATTAAGTTTAGCAAAATTATTGCCATTAGGTACAGTTTGAAACAGAATGTCGAAATAGGATCTCTGTTTGTTTAAATGTGAAACTGACTCATAGTTTAGAGAAAAAAAGATAACATGATTTTTGCCCTTTCAATTTTTAGACATTATATCTCAAACTGTCAGAAAGACTTTAAAAATTAAGAAATTAAAGATAACAATCCTTAATTGGTACAAATTTAAAAACACTTAGCAACTTTCAAACTGTATCTATCAATATACAAGACTTATTATATATGAATGCCTGATAAGATTTTAAAAGTTTAATATTTGAAAAAAATGACTCGATTAAATGCAAAAAAGAAAAGGAAGACTTTTAGAAATATTAAAACATATTAAGAGAATATGATTACTTGATTAAATATCATAGAAAATAAAAGTAAAAACATACTTTCTCAATGTGGTAAACATAATTTCTAAAAAAATTACAGTTAACAATATAGTGTCTTATGATAGAGAACACTTCCTCCTTAAGAGCTACTATTACCTCTATTCCACAAGCTTTGGAGGTTATTACCGTTTAGGAAACAACGAACAGATTTAAAGAATTAAGGAGGGAGAAAAGAAAACATGAAGAGGCTAAATAAAGGGAGATTTCTGTACTTTCAGATTGCATTCTATTTAACAAAAAATCTTAAAATCAATGCATATAAAAGTGAACCATTGATACTAATATATTCTCAGCGTTCCTGAATACAAAATCAGCATGTCCAATAATTTGTTGTTCTTTAGACAAAACTAGTGGAGTGCAAAACGTACCAAACCACAAATAAAGACAGTAATTTTAGTAACATTGCTGCAAACTTTTATTATTATGTCCTATTAAAAGAGAAAACCAAGTAGAAGAAAGAACAGTAATGAGGAATGGTCAGCAGGGATGAGGCCTCATGGACTGTCTTCCATCCACATCAGCATGAGCAGCATCGTGGAATTTAATCAGCTCAGTTTACGCATGCTAGTGAGACTTTATGGGTGTAGTTTCTGACATTAGTAAGAGGCAAAATCTAACACCAAACTCCACATCCCTCTGTGTAAGGTCTTTCTGCCCCTTCTACCACAATTTTCTGAGCGTTAGATGTGGGCCTTCTATTGCAGATGCATCTGCTGGAACTAGGCTTCATGACTATGTATTTGATTTGGTGTGTGTGTGTGCGTGTGTGTGTGTGTGTGTGTGTGTGTGTGTGTGTGTGCGTGCTTTTAAATTGATGTTTGTGCTTCTGTATATGACACTTCTAGTACACTTTTAATTTTTAGATATAAATAAATATATGAACAAAGTTAGTAGATGTTTTATTTTATTTCCAACATAACTATACAAATAATGACAAAATAAAGACGAAATTTAAAAGGTATTCAAGATACAGAGGGGTCTGCAACCCTATAGGTGGAACAACAATATGAACTAACCAGTACCCACCAAACTTGTGTCTCTAGCTGTATAGGTAGCAGAAGATGGCCTAGTCGGCCATCATTGGGAAGAGAGGCCCCTAGGTCTTGCAAACTTTATATGACCCAGTACAGGGGAACGCCAGGGCCAAGAAGTGGGAGTGGGTGTGTAGGGGAGCAGGGCGGGGGGGGGNATAGGGAACTTTGGGGATAGCATTTGAAATGTAAATAAAGAATAATATCTAATAAAAAATGAATAAAAACTCAATAACATTTTAAAGTATTAAAAAAAGCGTAAACCAAATGAAATAAACTGTTTCTTCCCCCCAAAAAAGATACAGAGTATTCAAAACTTTGTCCATAAAATAGAAATACAAAAATATATTCTTTAAAATTTGTGTATTCATTTTAGGAAACAGTATAATAAAATTAATTATACACTTATTACATATATAAGAAACAAAAGTAAAATGTGACAGAAAGACAATATCTAAAGAAAATATATCCAAAGTATAAATATATAAATTAAATGTGCATTAATATACTGAATGCAATTATTCTGTTGTAGACTTCAGATTCCATTACTATAATTTCTGGGTTTAGCAATTTGGTCTATGGTAAAAGGCATGTGATTAAAATATACAAGGCAGATTTACTCAATTCTTAATCTAGAACAAAATACATTAAATAATACTCAGGAGTCTATCAAGTAGAAAAATCCTGTCATGACTTGCTTAAGCTCTTTAGAATATTGCTATATCTAATCCATGTTGATTTTAACAGAAACAAAATCAATATAATCCTCATCTTCTGCCTTTTCTCAAAAGCCTGCAAGGTATCAAATGAGTTATAAATCCATCATGAATATTATGAAACAGATCTCTGCTATGTATGCTAGGTGTGCATAGTCTCGTTGCCAATACATACTGGGAAAATATCCAACTTTCCTTTCTTTCTTTCTTTCTTTCTTTCTTTCTTTCTTTCTTTCTTTCTTTCTTTCTTTCTTTCTTTCTTTCTTTCTTTCCTTTTTATTAAAAACAGCATGAGAGTTGTTGGTTTATACCAAGTTCATAGAACTTTCTTCAATTTTTATTTTTCAGTCATCCTTGTTAGGCAAATTCAGGCTTTCTGTAGGTACCCTCAGACACATTTTCTGATACCAGGATAGAATAACATTGCAAGGACTGGTGTACGATATGGGACTTTTTATTCTGATAGCAGAACTAAAATTATCAACACAATAGCAAAATTATTTCAATACGTGAGATAGAAATGACACTGTATTTATGACATACTGTGGCTGGGGAGAGCTAGTGAAGGACTGGTGGTCACTATGACTAGCTTGTGTGCTGACATTCTCACTAAGAACAACCACATGCATATCCAGGAGCCTATAATTAAAGTAGTAAAAGTACAGGGACTGTACAATGCATATGGTGCTCACTCTATGTTATTTTCAAACTGACTGAGAGCCAGCAGAAAGAAAGTATGCAGAAAGTATATGATATGATAAAACTGGAACAAAAGCAAATCATTTAGAACTGGTAACTTTCCTGAGTACAAGAGTATTAATATGCAAATTCCCTTCATGTTGAAATACATTAACTAGATTACACTGGAGATGGATGTGAACACTGTATATACAGAGAACAGTTTAATGTAGTTTTATCTGGAGATGTTGCTATCTTGAAAAATGACAGCATTAATGAAGAAAGTGAGGCAGAAATCAGTTGGAGTTGGAAGGTACAATCTGTTTAGACCCTGGAAGTGAGCAAAGGTTGCTAGCCTGCTAGGTAAGCTATGAAAATAACAGCTACATAGTTGACCTAGCTTGTAAAGCAAATATGATCAACCATATGGCACATGCTAGAACCACAAAATTTTAATATATATAAATATATATGTAAAATAAACCAGGAAATGCTTAAGTTTATAAAGGAATATCAAAATAAAAAATATATAAATACAGCTACATAATGATCCATAGTTCTTAACCCCTGCTAATGATTACCTGTAAGTGAATTAATCAGTAACTAATCAGGTGTGTGTTAGAATTCTACTATCATATCTGAACACAAAACAAACAATGTGATAGGCCAACATGAGCTAAAAATATATGGCATTGATAGACAGTCCAAAGTGTACAAGGGAAGGACTACATGACTTCTTCCTTATACAAGAACTACAGGGAACTAAGGACTGCTTGAACTGGGTAAATTGTCTTCCCCAGGAGTAAGCACATCAATTGTTTATGCAATACCACATGATCAGCCTTGGCAACATACATACAAGTAACAGTATACAAACTAAGCAGATTATATTTAAGAATATCACATACATGCATATGCATACTTACATACACATATACATGCACATAAGTACATGCAGTAGCAATTAATGAAAACAGAGGCCAATAATTTAAAGGAGAACAAGGAGCTGTGTGTAAGAGCACTTGAAGGAGGGAAAGTAAAGGGATAGATACTGTACTTATGTTATAATCTCAAAAATAAAGAAAATAATTTGGGGGATGCATTAGTGTGAATATTATCAATCAGAAAAATTATTACCATTCTATTTTGGCCTGCATTCTTTAGATAAGATAACAGCCACCGTTAGCACTAGATAGGAATCCTATTTTCTCACTTTATAACATAAACAGCTCAATGGCAGCCGGGCAGTGGTGGCGCACGCCTTTAATCCCAGCACTTGGGAGGCAGAGGCAGGCAGATTTCTGAGTTTGAGGCTAGCCTGGTCTACAAAGTGAGTTCCAGGACAGCCAGGGCTATACAGAGAAACCCTGTCTGAAAAAAACAAAACAAAAAAACAAAACAACAACAACAACAAAAAAAAAACAGCTCAATGGCTGCCATCTTGAGGAGAATATTGCTTAAAACTGAGTTACTATCTGTTAGAAAATGAGTTTCCTTGATGAGAGGTGAGGCCAACCCTTATCTGTGCATATAAGAACAAATATTTAGAATGTAATCAGGTATTATTCTTGTTCAGTAAAGCAGTAGTTATAGGCCATCTGCTCTATCCATGTCTTCACTACCTTGGCAAGTAGGCTAATCTTTCAGTAGCAGACATGATTTCTCCTGCCAAGATATGTATGCTCCTATTGAGACATTATGGTTATTATGCATGAGTGTTGTTATTGTGGTTCATAGTGACCAAAGAGAGATAGAACTACTGGTCCCACCTTTAAAAACTCACATTTTACTCTCTGGTACCATGAAAGTTAGTCCTCAAAAAGAGAGGTTTATAGTTTAGTTCTAGTTCACAGGTCTGTGGGCCATGTGTCTATAGTGTATCGTATCTTCTTCAGAAGGGACTTACCTTCCACCTCTATGAGAACAATCAAGGATAAAAGCAATAACCAGTAGTGTTCGGGGAGGCTCTTGGTTGTGAGCCTAGACTTTAATGGCTGAGCCATCTCTCCAGCCTGGGGAGGCTCTTGGAAAAGCCTGACCAAAAACTCTAGAGGAGACTTCTCACACCTATTGTTAGGAATTTTGTTAGATGTTGTTTGAGTCTTGGAGGAAGCATTGTCAGCCCTGATAAAGTTATAAAGCACTGAGTATATTTTTACATAAATAATTCCTTTTGACCTTTCAGACATTCTTACTCTCATTGGTACTTTTCCCTCCTTTTCTGAATTAATTTTGATGCCTCTACTTAAATAGAGCTCCCCCAATTTCTCCCATTAGATAACTTATGTGCTGTTATTCTCCCCTCTATTGCTAAACACACACACACACACACACACACACACACACACACACCTTTCCTTTACTGGTTTCAGCAGTTACCCTAAGATATGTACGAATATCTGAAGACTTCAAACCTAGGGCTTTAGATTTGAGCGAATAGTCATCGTGTTCTGTGTTACTTTCTGTGTTACTCCCCATTATATCTCCTAAGTTCATCCATTTACCTGAAAAGTTCATGATACCATTTATCAATGTTACTATTATTCCGTACTGCATATGTGTCATAGTTTCATCAACCTTTTGTCAGTTGAAGGACATTTGGATTGTTTCCATTTCCTACGTGTTATGAATAGAGCAGTAATCATTATAGGTTAGCAAGTATTAGTGAACTGGTATGTTACATCTTTTGAGCATATGACAAAGAATGGTACAGCTGGGTCTTCCCAGTGGTATACCAATAGAAATAGTCTTCCAGAAGTAAGAGCATACAAATTGGTTACCGAATATCAATTCATCCACACTAAAAATATACGAAGTATATAAAAACATATACAAAAAGGTAACAATGAACAAAATTAGACACTTTTATATATTTATTTAGGAACAATATATATATATATATATATATATATATATATATATATATATATGAATATATCAACAGTTAATAAAAAGGAGAAGCCATGAATTTGATAAAAAAGGAAGGAGGCTATATAGAAGTGTTCAACGGGGGAAAAAGTAATGAGGAACAAAATATATTCTAATCACAAAGTAAAAGAAATATAAAATTTCTATTATTATAATTTGAAAATTTTAATCATTGTTAGTCACATCACATAAGTCTAATAATGCAGGGCAGTCCATTAGTAAAAACAAACATTAAAATAATTGAGCAGTCTGTGACCATGACAACTATGAACAATCACAAGTTGACAACTTGAACTTAACACCAGATAAATGACTATCCTCCTCCTGAGGAGGCAGTTCTGGAAAGAGGGAGGAGGAGACAGTGACAAGCAGAAAGTGCAGGCTGAAATGAGACTCAGGTCTAACTCTGAACTGCAAAGAAAGTGGCCTCAGCATACAAAAGCCGACCTCACAGACACAGACAAACTCTGAGGTTAGAGACTCTTCGGTCCCTGCTCATCGGGTATATAACACTTGGTATTTACTTATCTAATATTCACTGCCTCACAGACCCCAACCCCTGAAGCTTCCAGTGAGATATGTGACATCTACAGTTGCATCCCTTCAGCATTAAACGTAGAAAGGTTCTCTACCCCTGACACAATTGAGAAATATCCCTCAGCTAGAGCTTCAGCCATTCTGGGCAATATCAGGATGGTGGCAGAACTTAGGAAGCTAACGTAAGTCAAAGAACAGAACAGAAGCCACTAGCCACAAAGTCTCTGTTATCTTCAGTAATGGAAGTGAATATTTAATTCTTGTGGACACCTATGATCACTGATAACTATCAGTATTGTTTCCATAGCCTATGGGACATTTTAACTAATAATGAAAAAGAAGGTTTCACACACAGGTCAGTGAGATATTTGTATGTTATTCTATGGCTACTGGGAGTAACAACATTAGTCATCTGTGTAGGGTATCTTCTTTTTAAAAAACTCTTTTTTTAATTTGATATTTTCTTTATTTATATTTCAAATGTTATCCCCTTTCCTAGTTTCCCCTCTGAAAATCCCCTATCCTCCCCTCCCCCTGCTCACCCAAGATACAATTTTCAAAACACATGAAACTCAAGAAGGAAGATATTTTAATCATTTTTCAAACTCTTTACTCTCTCTCTCTCTCTCTCTCTCTCTCTCTCTATATATATATATATATATATATATGTGTGTGTGTGTGTGTATGTGTATAGTATTAATCAAATATATATTATCACTATTCAATTAATATATATACTATTAATCAATATTTGATTAATACTACTCATAACCTATCCTGTCTTCCATGCCTCAACTTCATTCTTAAATCTCTAATCTCCATTACCTTATGACACCATAAAACTAAAAGTTAATAGCAAGAGAAACTTCATAACTTTTACACATATTTGCATAAACATTCCTGAATGACAATGGAGTCATTAAAAATAAGATAAATTTTGTTTCTACTATAAAATAAAAAGAAAGCATAACTTACAAGATATAGGTGTGATAATTCTAAAAGAGAAGTTTACACCTATCAGGGTATATTTTAGAAAATTTACCCAACTTCCTGATGAAACTCAAGAAAGGCAAGAAGAAAGCAACCACAAAGCCACTAAGTGTCAAGAAATAGGATGTGATTCGAAGTGAATGAGACGGAGACTAAAGGAACAATCTGTGAAGCTGCTTGTATTCGTTACTTTTCTGCTACTGTAATAAAAACACCAAGGCCAAACCTTGCTGATGGAAAAAGAGAGTTCAACTTAGCTTATTTTTGCAGAGTGATAAAACCATCACGGCATGGAAGTCTGACATGGTTGCAGGAGCAGTAAGCTAAGCACTTATACCCACAGCCTCGAGAACAAAACAGAAAGAAAGATAGAAACACGATGATGCTACACACTTTCAAAACCTGTGCCTAGTGACATGCTGCCTCTGGCGATGCCACAGTTTGTAGACCTTCCCAAATTAGGACAGACTACTGTGGTCCCAGTGTTCCAAAGCTTAAGCTCTTAGGAACCTTTCTAATTCTAACCACTGTACCTATTAATCAACAGATTAAACAAACAAATCGTTCTTTGAAAAGATAAACAAGGTTGTGAAACACCTAAGGGAAAATCATTAACAAAATTAGTGATTAAAAAGATGTCATAGTAATTTCCAGTAGAATTCACAATACCTCTGAAGTATAGTTGGAAGCATCTACTATCCAAAATGGGACATGAACGCAAAAAAGAGAAAAAGGAGAGAAAATAAATTCTAGGCACATAGAAATCAACAACATTAAATCAGGAGAATATATGAATGACTCAAACAGATTCTTAACAAGAAACATGATCAAAGCACTAATGATGCCTTCCCACCCATGTACATGCACACACAACAAAGAAATCACATGATAGGTATTCCTTATGTTTTACAGAATGTACCAAAATCAGTTCAAAGTGAATCAAAACTGTTTATGCATGATCTGAAGAATATCGGCAAAAGACTTTAAAAAGTATGTGTGAGCAGGAACTTTTTGTGCAAAGGACTCTGATAGCTCACGAAAAGTGATGCTAAAATCTGGCAAGTGAAATTACGTAAGATTGAATAGCTTTTGTACAAGGTGTAATAATCTGGAAGGCTTTTTGCACAGAAATGGGAACAATCACCACTGTGTAAAGGCAATCAAGAGACTTAGAAAAACTTTATCAAATGCACTTCAGGTTAGAGATTAGGACTTAAAAATTAAACACAAGAAAATCACGTCTACAAATGGACTTAGGAAGGAAGTAGACACTTCTCAATAGAAAAAAATATATGGCTAATAAATATTACTAGTACTTAACGTTTCTTATCAAACATTGACAGACTTTCAAAACTGGCTACAGAATTTATTTTAATATAACATATAGGTTTATCAAAAATTTAGTTCTCAGGCTTGAACACTCATGAATACAAATGTATTACTACACCCCGAGACCTCTCCCAAGACATAGTTGAAGGTAGAGAGTCTCCATATCTTTGTAAGTGAAAGCCAACAAGTAACCTTTTCTCCTTCATTAAATCCTTGGCTCCCGAATCCTCTGTATCTCCAGTTTATTGAAGCCTCCTGAAACGTTGCCTTTCAGGTACAATACCATCCTTCTTCACTCATCCTGAGAGAACAAGGTTTTTGGGTTCAGACTCCATCTTAGAGAACCTGACTTGAGATTGAACTCAAGTTAACTAACAAACTGACACCTACACCAGTTTCCAGGTGACCCTGCAATAAGACCTGCATGTAACACACGTTTCCAGGTTATTCCCCTAAAATCTGCACCTCTAGGTTACAGGCTTGCCCCTGACACTTCACTTCCTAACAACCACCAACCAGGAGGAACACTGGAGTTAAGTTTATGGTTTGGCTCCCAGCATGCTTCAATTGTGTTAAAGGCCATAATGGCCTCACAATCAGATGCATACCAAGTTAGATACCCCTTCTTGCCTTTATAAATATTTGCCTGAAACTGGGCCAGGGCTCTCTCCAATTCTCCTGTGTCAAAAATGGTAGTGTGGCCCAAGCCAGAGCTTGAATAAAGAGACCCTAATGCGATGTCATCAGATTCAGGTCCTTGGTGATCTTTTGGGGGTTCAAGAACGTTTTGTGGCACAATTTCACTCTAGTTCTTTTCAAGTACACCTTCACAGTTTCTAAATGCAACTCTTACATCTTTTCAGACAGTAAAATGCATTTGAGTGATTTAAAGGGTATGTCTTCTCCTTTTTTGTCCTATTCCTGGGCAAGCAGAGTCCATACATTCTTTCATGTGAACCATTTCTCATATTTAGCCATGGTGAATGCTGCAACTCTGCTAATTGATGCAATTCCAGCTCCACATCTTGCTGACTTACCCACTTTTAACTGCATAGACTTAACCATTCAACATTCCAAAAGTCTTATCTTCACGCTAATTATCAATGCCTCAGCATGAGCAGTTGTTTTACGTTCTCACTTGCCTTTTCATAATTCCTGTCACAGAACTTCCATTAATTATTAATGCTGAGATGGAGTGGAGTGGACTTCCTCTACTCTTGACCTTTAATCTATAAATATTTCTTTTTGTACTAACCATTTTATTGCTGAAAGGATGCAATTCTCATTCTTCTCAGAGGTTAGGCTCTGTATCAGATCTAATAGTTTTCATGAGCATATTCTGAAAAGTCAGCTGAGATGCTGATTAGCAATTAGCCCTCAACAGCTAAGAGTTGTTTTCTTTAACCTCTAGGTGTGCTCAAACACCTAGTTTCTTTTAAAAATAGAAACTTATTTATTCTGATTTTTCACATATTGTTTTTCTTCAATATTGCTGATTTTTTTTAACTTTTTTCTCTTTTACAGTTTACTGCTAAAATCTTTTTTATCGTACCTAATAAAACCATGGCTGCTTTCCAATCCATATGTTGATTAACTTATTCAAAATATATTTATAAACACTAAAAGATGACACACTCCACTCAATTACTTTGATTGAATCAGTGGACAAGAAATAACCAAACAAAAAAAATGAAATTTTCTTTCACCAGAAGTTATACAACATTTTTGAATGTTAATGCAGAGTAAGGGAATTTTTTTTCTGATGTTGAACTATGATTTTGAATTTATTGGCTTTAACGCACTTTGCTCAAAAGAAGATCCAGTAAAATAATTGGAGAAAGTGATAAAAAGTAGTCTTATTCATGGCAAGTTGGTCATACCTGCCAATATTCACAGGGATATCAAAATCGGGTGACAGGGACAAAGGAAGACCAAGCAGAAGACATGTTTTTGAAGGATAGCAATATCCATGTGATCTTGGAGGTCATTGAAAAGCAAATTTCATTCAAAATAAGATGGGTGCTGGGTTGCTACTGAGGACATAAGCAATATGGTTGAACTTGGCTTTGGAAGAATCCAGTATGCTTTGAGGGAAAAGGAAATATTATTACAACTACAAAAGAAGTTTCAAAATTAACCCAAAAGAAGTAGCTAAGACGTCTAGCAACTTTGCAGTATATAGCATTGTTACAGGTACTTCTTGCTTTAAGGTGAAAATCATTAAATTCCCAGTGTAAACACAAGAGATGATTCCAGACTTTCAGTTCAACATAATGGGAACAGAATGATTTTGAGAAGCTTTTCCTAAAGCCTATCAACCTATGGAAGAAAAATGCATTGAACATCATTTTTTGATATAATTTTTGGATACAGAGACAACATCTTACTTTGGATAAGGAGACAACTTATTTTTAGATAAGGAGACAACAACGTACGCTGTAATCATGGCTAACTTGGCATGCACTTTGTAGCTCAATTGGTAGGCCCTCCACAAAGAGCCAAATCATAAGAAATCTCTCAGCATATAATCAGACAGAATGTGGTTAACATAGAGTAAAAGTTCCCACCTAGCAAACTATTAAAATTGAAAATTTTCAGTTCTGCCACCTAACTTAGAATATCTACTTCACCACCTCTCCAGATGTTTTTGTGTGTATTTTTTCCCTTTTTCATATATTTGGGTTTTTTTTGTTTGTTTGTTTGTTTGCTTCCATTGCAAAAAATCAGAGACAACTCTTCTAATATGTTAAGTCAGAGAACAAGGAAAAACATAAAAATTTGCAAGAACATCACATTGTTCCTAAAAATCTGTATAAAGAGTGGGATATTTGAGGGCTTAAATAACTTCCATTGGAATGGAAGTTCCAGAAAAATATTGATCTTTCTTCATGTCGGAAATAAAGACTACCACTTGACATACATCTTTCCTAAGGATAAAAAGGTTGCTCAATATTCATACAAAATACTTTATAGTATATTACTTTGTTTCCTTGATCTGTATAAAACATTTTCAAATTTTTACAATCTTTCAAATTAAGCATAATATTTTAATAATTTGATCATAAAGATCCAGGGATTGCCATTTTCTCTATAATTTCTTTAGAAATAATGAGAGAATTTTCTTATTTCTCTGATGCCTGATTAAACTAAGGGAGTTCATGGAGGTGATCACAAGGGGAATTGAGCTACATAAAGGAACACTGAAGTCCCAAATGTGATTGCCTTCTGATTATTAAAAAAAAAAAATTGCTCCATAGGTCAGGCTGTCTTGGATGCATAACTTACTACAAATTGGATAAATTCATAAAATTTGTCTCTTCCAAAAGCTGTTTGAAAATGTCCTTTAGTACAGAGGAAATAATCTGTATTAATAAACATATAATGTGTGCCATATGTCTAGAGTGATTCTGTTAGATATAGGGATAGTTTTTGAACACATTAGTAGTAGACACTATCCTACATTTGGCAAGAATTAATCATGAAAAATTTAGAGTATGAATCTCAAAACAATCAATTTTGCAAAGGATTATTTTTCATGCCAAATTATGCTTCATCTAGCTTATATTACTTCTAGCTTCTAAGTATTTCTGATCAGCCACAGCCCAGACAGTCACAATGCTTTCCCTCAGACTATATCAGTGAACATTCCCATATTTGCCTTTTTGAATTTATTTTGCAAAGGGCAATGAGATATCTTTACATACTATTCCAAAGACATTTCAATGCAGTATTGTAAATATTGTTTGTATACTACTATAGTTCTCCTAATGCCTGGAAGTTTTTTCTCTCACATCTGAACAATGACCTGTTGAGCATTTCTCTCTTTTTGATTAATTAATTAATTTACATACCATATTTTATTCACCTGCCCCGTCTACCCTCTGACTGTTCCGTATCTCATACCTCCTCCCCACCCCCTGTCCCCATGTGGATGTCACCACCTCCCATCCCACTTGACCTCTAAACTCCCTGGAACCTCCAGTCTTTTGAGTATTTCTTATTCAATATTGAAATGTTCCAATGAAGATCATTGTTTCTTGCAGAATTTTATGGATCTTTGTCAAGAAATGTTTTTTTTGTTTTGTCTTGTTTTGTTTTTATTTTTGTTGTTGGTTTCTAAATAATAATGGTTTCTTCGATTATACATTCATTTTTGTAGTGTTGTGATTTGTTTGTTTGTTTATTTGTTTGTTTGTTTGAGATAGACTCTTGATATGTAACTCTGGAGTTCCTGGAACTTGATCTCTGTACATGCCTGTTCTAAATATGACTGAGACTGTTATTTTATTGTTAAGAATTGTTTCCATTACTCTGGGGTTTTTTTTTTTTTTGTTTCATTTTGTTTTGTTTTTTTGACTTTCCAGATAAATTTGAGAACTGCTCTTTCCATGTCTTTGAAGAATTGTGTTGGGATATTGATGCGGATTGAATTGAATCTGTAGATTGCATTTGGTAGGCCAAGAGCATGTTAGATTTCTCCATTTTCTGAAATCTTCTTCGATTTCTTTCTTGAGAGACTTGAAATTATTGTCTTTCACTAGTTTGGTTAGAGTTACTCCACAATATTTTATATGATTTGTGGCTATTGTGAAGGGATTTGTTTCCCTAACTTCTTTCTCAGCCTGTTTATCATTTGTATAAAGAAAGGCTACTGGTTTAGTTGAGTTAATTTTACATCCAGCCACTTTTCTAAAGTTGTTTATCAGCTGGAGAACTTCTCTGGTAGAATTTTTGGGGTCACATATGTATGCTATCATATCTCCTGCAAATAGTGATTTTTTTCTTCTTTGCGAAGTTGTATCTACCCTTGATCTCTTTTTGTTGTTTTATTGCTCTAGCTAGCACTTTGAGTACTATATTGACTAGGTATGTGGAGAGTGGGCATCCTTGTCTTGTCCCTGATTTTAGTGGCATTGCTTCAAGTATGTCTCCATTTAATTTGATATTAGTTGTTGGTTTGATGTAAATTGCATTTATTATGTTTACATATGGGCCTCAAATTCCTGATCTCAAAGAACGGCTGAGGGAATCACAATCTCTTACCTCAAGCTTTACTTCAGTAAAAGTAGTGATAAAAATTACATGGTATTAGTATAGAGACAGATACATTGATCAATGGAATAGAACTGAAGACACAAAAATAAAACCGTACAATTATGGACACTTGATCTTTGACAAAGTTGCCAGAAATATACAATGGAAAAAAAGAAAGCAACTTCAATTAATGGTGCTGGTCTAACTGGCTCTCTGTATGTAGAAAAGTGAAATAGACCCATATTTGTCACCTTGCTCAAAGCTCAAGTTGAAGTAGATCAAGGACCTCAACATAAAACCAGATGCACTGAATCTAATAGAAGAGAAAGTGGGAAAGAGTTTTGAACTCATTGGCACAGGGGGTAATTTCCTAAACAGAACTCCAGTGGCTCATGCTCTAAGATCAAGAATTGATAAACGGGACCTCATGAAACTGTAAGGCTTATGTAAGGCAATGGACATACATAGCCAATAAGACAAATCGGCAACATGCAGATTGGAAAACAACTTTACTAACCCCACATTCAATAGATGGTTTATATGCAAAATATATAAAGAACTCAAGATCCTACCCACTTAATAACCCAATACAAAATTAAGATATAGACGCAAACCGAGATTTTTACAACATAGGAATCTTAAATGGCTGAGAAGCCCCTAAAGAAATGTTCCAAGTCCTTAGTGATCAGAGGAATGCAAGTCAAAACAACCCTGAGATTCCACCTTATAGCAATCAGAATAGCTAAGATCACAACCTCAGGTGACAACACAGAATAGAGAGGATGTGGAGAAAGAGGAACACCTTCCATTGCTGCTGGGATTGAAGACTGGTACAACCACTCTGGAAATCAATCTGGAGGTTCCTCAGAAAGTTGGAAATAGGTCTACCTGAAGACTCAGCTATACCACTCTTGAGAATATACTCAAAAGAAGTCCCACCATGCCACAGGGGAACATGTTCCACTATGTACATAGTGATCTTGTTTGTGATAGCCAGAAGCTGGAAACAACACAGATGTCCCACAACAGGAATGGATACGGAAAATGTGGTTCATTTACACAATTACACAATCAGCTATTAAGAAGGACATCCTGAGTTTTGCAGGTAAATGGGTGGAACTAGAAAATATCATCCTGAGTGAGGTAACTCAGACCCAAAATGACATGCATGGTATATACTCATTAATAAGTGGATAATAGCCACAAAAAAAAATGTACAGAATAAGCTGGGTGTGGTGGCACACGCCTTTAATCCCAGCACTCAGGAGGCAGAGGCAGGCAGATTTCTGAATTTGAGGCCAGCCTGTTCTACAGAGTGAGTTCCAGGACAGGGCTATACAGAGAAACCCTGTCTCAAAAAAACAAAATAATAATAATAATAATAATAATAATAATAATAATAATAATAATAAATGTACAGAATACCCGATATGGTTCACAGAATTCAAAAAGGTCAACAAACTGAAGGGCCCAAGTGAGGATGCCTCAGTCCCACTTGGGAGGGAGAAGAAATCAATCACAAGTGGGGAAGGAGGGTGAGATTTGGGAGGAAAAGTGGACAGGGGACGGGGAAGATGAAAACATGATTGGGTGAGGGAAAAGGCCTGAAGCCCTGAGGGCCAGTAGAAAAAAATGGAAACAGGCAACATCGGGAGGTAGGGGGTTGGTTGGCTCCTCCGAGAATGCACCAGTGAACTGGGAGATGAAGGTTTCTCAGGACTCAAAGGGAGGGTCCTTAGATGAAATGCCTGACAGTAGGGAGAGGGAACTTATAGAGCTCACCTCCAACAGAAAGCCAAGACATCAAATGAGGGATGGGGTTGTCATTCCATAGTCAAAACTCTGACCCATAATTGTTCCTGTCTGAAAGGATTACAGGTATGGAAATGGAGAGGAGCCTGAGGAAAAGAAGGTCCAGCCACAGACCCAAAGTGGGATCCAGCTCAAGGGGAGGTCCAAGGCCTGACACTGAGGCTATCACATGCTCACAAAAAGGGACCAATCATGAGCCTACTCTGGAAGACCCTGCAAGCAGCTTAAAGGGTTAGATGCAGACATTTGCACCCAACAAATGGACAGAAACTGCTGACCCCTGTGGTTGAATTAGGTAAAAGCTGAAAGAAGCTGAGGAGGTGGAGGGCAACCTTGTAGGAGGGCCAGCAGTCTCAACCTGGACCCCTGAGATCTCTCAAGACTGGAACATCAACCAGGTAGCATACACCAGTTGATATGAGGCCCCCAATACATTTACAGTCAAGAACTGCTGAGTCTGTGTTTAGGCAGAGAAGATGGACCTAACTCTCAGAAGACTGGAGGCTCCAGGGAATTTAGAGGTCAGGTGGGGTGGGGGCTTGGGGAGTTGGGACAACCTCATGGAGATAGGGGCCTCAGGAAGAGGAATGTGATGTGGAAGGGTTGGAGGCTGGAAGCAGGGAGCAGGGTGTAAAATCTGGATTGTGAAAAGAAAAGAAAAGAAAAGAAAAGAAAAGAAAAGAAAAGAAAAGAAAAGAAAAGAAAAGAAAAGAAAAGAAAAGAAAAGAAAAGAGGAAAGGAAAGGAAAGGAAAGGAAAGGAAAGGAAAGGAAAGGAAAGGAAAGGAAAGGAAAGGAAAGGAAAGGAAAGGAAAGGAAAGGAAAGGAAAGGA